>NC_041385.1:275034933-275119738 GCF_002162155.2 Triticum dicoccoides | reverse complement strand
CATCGCAAGCCGCCGCCACCCCCGAGCATCCCTCTAGTTCAATTTGAACTCATTAGATCGCGCGGTGACCGCGGCCCCCTCGTTGTTGCCGTGACCACCGTCATCTTCGTCGCGCGGGAAGACGTCCAGGAGGATCGCCGCATTTGGCTTCTTCCGTTTAGGGAACCAGCTCGAGCCGGGGTCTCGTGTAGCCGCTGCCGTCGCCGCCTTCTTCATTCGTCCGCCCACATCTCATCGCCCCAACCGCTGCTCTTGCTCGTCCTCGGCCTCGTCGAGCTCTCCTTCGGCCCTCCCCGTGGTGAGCTTCCTCCACCCCCTCCCACAGGGGATGCTGCTTGCTCTGCTGCGCTGCTGCCTGTCAACGCACAGCCGCCCGCGTCGCGCGCGTCCTGGCCTCGCGCCACGTTGGCGCCCGCCTCTGCCTACTGCCTCCCCTTGTGCATGCTGCATGCTGCTGATGCTGCTGGCATATTGACGAGGTCAACAGGCCAGAAATGAATAACGTGCGGCTGCAGCCCCCATAGATACTTTTTTTGTTTTGAAAAAGACGATACATGAAATGTGAGAATTATTAAAAGATGAATTACCGTGAAGTAGCTTGGTCATGCCAAGAAAATGCTGCATTTTTGGTACTTGAATGGTTTATGCTGATTCAGCAAATCCATGTGGCCTATTGAAAATTTAGAACTTGTGATCAGGAGATGTTTGGGAAAAAGGAGTGTAGGTACTGTTCTTGTGTTAGGATAATTTTGTACATTTTTAGGAGCTAGGGGAAATAGGGTTGTCGTTGTAAACTGAAAATGGATCAGAATGGAAAAGTGGGTGTTTCTCTCAAAAATTTCAAAAGAGTAGGATGGGTCTTTGTTCAAAAATGATTTATAGGAATTATAGGGTCTCCCAAAAAAATTGTGGCAATATTATAAAAATTATTTGAATTAGTTTTAGTGCAACAGAGGCAACTCAGAGTTTGAAAATGGCATTAAAGGAATTTGTTTTTGGGGTAAATTCTATTATGAAATAATTCCTACTCTTATTTAAAATATAAATGAAATGATTTGGAAAACCAAGCAAGAGTTACGTTTCAAGTTGCTGAACCTTTTCATATAAGCTTGCAGAAGATTTAATTGATCATACAGAAAATGAAAAACGAAGGTCATACCGATCCTAGTTGGTATTATTTTTCTCAATTTAAATTGTTCAATGAACACAAAAAGAGAGTGCTAAGTGATTTAAATATATCAAGTTTCAGAATAATATATAGGATTGTTGGTTTTTAACCTTGGTTGCCATTGTTTCTATTGGTAACGGTCTGAAGAATGACTAATGTTGTTTGTGCTATCGGCTACCTAACAATCTCTAAGTGAAAGCAACTAGCTGGAGTAGATTTGTGCACACAATACTCCTTCCAAGACAATTTTCTTCCAAGGAGGAGTTTCAGTTTGCTTGCAAGGAGTAGTTTCAGCATGGTTTCAGTATAGTTTTAGTAGCCGATTTGCTATTCACTGTGTGGTCACTCTATTTTTTGAGTACTGACATTAGTTATGTTTGTTAGCAGCAAGAAATTTAAATGAAGCTTGTTGTTTTTCAACTGTTCAACTCATGCCATGAAACTGAATATAGTAGTTGAAAACCCTGTTTTTCTTCCTGATTGTCCTAAAATTTGAAGTCCTGTTTGTGTTTTGGTTTTGTTGGTTGACAATTATGTTTAGTTTTTCGTTTCATGGATGCTGTAAAATGTGCAGGTGGTGAGTTGAGGCTCAGCATACAGCTTGTTTGGACTAACCAAGAGGACGAGGTATGTTGCTTGCCCAAGCTAAGTGACACGCACCAGGTTTTCTACTATATAATTACCTGTCGGTGCTTAGTTAAACTGCATGAAACGGCCATAGCAGATGGATGGTACTAGGTGTTGTTGTGTTTCTTGCCAATGCATTCAGAGAGCAGATGTGCCACTGCAGATTGAGTTTGCTCTTAATTAAGCATCTCACCATATAACTTTAAGTTTTTTCCCACATGAAAATGATGATAATTTAAAGACATCGAAATTCAGAACCTATATTGAAACTGTTTTATAGTAGCATATATGAACTTTAGGGGACAATTCGCTGTTTACCTGGCCAACTAAAATCTCAAAGCTCTTAGCCTGCAAGTACAAGTGAACAACTTGCTGCTATTAGATCTGGAATGGAAGCTCACATAAGTTGAGCTGATTTTTGTCCATATGAAAGCAGAGGACCATATGGTCTATGGTCTTTTCATCCATATGAAAGTAGAGGCACATTGTGGTGCTAGTTTGCTGGGTTTTGTCTCCGACCATCGTGTCGTGATGATTTTGCAGGTACCCTGAGAGGCCCTTGAGTTTGCCGGAATGTCGATTAACTACCATTCCGGCAAATTCGGGTACTCCATATGTCCTATTTTCAGCAAAGGTCATGCTGAAATTTTCCGTCAATTTTAGCATGACTTTGCTAAAAATAGGACATATGGGGTACTTGTGACTAATGCATGGGCCAGGGTATTTAGTACTTAATTAAGTAGGATCAACTGCCCCTTTATTCTTGCTGCATTAAACCATAGGTGGCAATAGAGCCAAGTGATTAGGCCCAACTTAGATTTCTCCTTCCCTTTTCTTGATAGGGTATATTATTAGAAGATACCCATATATATCAGTCAACCTAGGGTGCATAGGCATTGATAAACCCTAAATGATGAAAACTTAACTTAGCATTTAGGGTGCCTCAGCGTTGACAAACCCTAAATTATAAAACCTTGTCTTTTAGGGTGCCTCGGTGTCGATAAAAACCTAAATGATGAGACCATGATCTTGTTCCTTGACAATAACCAACTTTTTGACCAAACTTTTTCCCTATTTAGAGCGAAACATGGCCCACAATGATGAGGCTGGTTGTTCGGGTAAGCAATTCTGGGAGCTGTCCCAGGAGATGGAGGAAGAACCTCACCGCTATGAGGAAGCCGCGGAAGACACTGATCCTGACTACACAACCCCTAGTGGTGTCGGGCATGACACCATTGATGGTGCCGCCGAGGATGCCACCACTGATGATGGCAGCGCACGCACAGATGGCAGCCAACTGAAGAGGCAACAGAAGGACCGGTGCCCGAATGTGCTCGGCACCGTCAAGGAGGAAGTTACAAAAGTGAACTCCAACGGGCATCCAACGGCGCCCAAAGAATTAGTCAAGGGGTACTCGGTTCAGCTCAGGTGCATTCTCCAGAGCACCGTCTCGATCAACACCGAGAACCTAAGGCATAAGGACCAAGGGAATTTGCGCAGCCTCCTCTTACGAAGCTGCATGAACGATACAAGTACCCCGCTGACTTTGCAAACACACGCCTCTCAGGGAATAAAGTGAATAGTGTCGCCCTCACAAGGATGAGCATGGCCCTGTCTACTTGGAGAAGCGCTGTGAAGAGAATGATTGACAAAGGTGATAGTTATGAGAAGATCAAGGCGAAAAATCCTTCGATTAGTGAAGATGACTACAAGGAGTTCAAGATCAAGTGCAAGAGCAGCGCAACCGTGGAATCAAGTCAGTGGGGGAAAGAAATGCGGGAGTTGAACTTAGGGGTCCACCAACTCGGTCCCGGCGGTTACAGAGTGGCGGAGCCTATATGGGACAAGGAGGACATGAGCATGCCGAGCAAGGCCTACCGCCCCGCCTCGAGAAATACCGTGACAAGCAGACCAGGAACTATGTCAGGGCCCAGTACAAGGAGGACCCGGTAACAAAGGAGCTTACCACGGATCCGAAGAATAAGGTGCTTGAGCGTGTTGTGGTCAGGAATACACTCCCGTGTAATTAGCTCCATATGGTTGCATTCCAATTAATGAAGCCAAATTTCTAAATGGTTCACATTCCTTCCGCAGGAGACTGATAGCAGTAGCGCGGGGTCGTCTCAGAGCTCCCCTTGGGACAGCACTCTAAATAGGGCGTTGAACGTAATGAAAAACAAGGATAAGCTCAGTAAGCCGTCGTCAGCTGGTCGTGTGGCCGGCAAAGGCTTGTCCACAATTGGTCGTCATACTATAACGCTGGTGGGCGAAAGGAGAGAAAGACCAGCTCGGAAAGCCAGTCGAGCGAGGTTCAAGAACTCAAGGCACAAGTGGCGCGGATTCCGGAGATTGTCCAAGAGCAAGTGCAACTACAACTAGGAACGACACTCACTGCCATTGTGCCTACCTTGATTCAGGGGCTGACGACGTGGATTGCGGGCGACCAACAGGGGACGCCCCCAGTTCCCAGCTTCACGGCCAGCAACTCTCACAACACGCATGCGGCGCCATTGGTGTCTCCGGCGTAGGCGGTATTGGTGTCTCTGGCGCCGGCACGGGCATTGGAGCTTAATGCACCTGGTTGTACGCCGGCCGGCACCTCGGTAACAAGTGGCCCCTCCGTCAATTGCACGCCCGCCGTTGGCGGTGCCTCGACATTAGCTCGACGCCATCACGGTAACTAAGCCTCTCGGCCGATGACTTCATCTCCTTGCCTTTGACTGGGCATCCCTGACGCCCTACATGTTTTCGCAGGGCGGCGCCGACGTTCCATGCACTCTCCTACACTTCGTGGGCGGCGAGTTGATCGATGTCACCAAGGGCAGAATCGTTCAACCGGGCAACCCCGTGTTCCACGGTAATCCGATGCCACCCACCGTGTATAGTGTTGAACTGGTTCGGGTGCTACCACGAGTTGTTACCTCCGATTCGACCTGCTGGGGCCGACGAAGATGATGTGATGACCCTCAGCGCCTGCGTAAGCTGGCCCCTGCTTTTGTCCGAAGAGCCATATTTGTTTGGGGGCGGGGGACACGACCCCACAGACAAGACCACCAGTCGGGCCAGCGCCAAGCCATGGCAAGACAGCCGCAACGCTACTGGACTTGCCGAACATCCCTATGGCACAGGATCCGGACATGCATATGGCACAGGATCCGGATGACGACGACAACAACGACGGTACATTTACCAACGTCAATAAGTACTTTGCCGAACATGGGTACGGTGACGAATTCTTCGGGCCTCCTTCTCAAGAACCCAACCATGAAAAAGACGACCGCGATCTAGTTGGTACCGCAGAGAAACCCAATTGCAACAGGCGTCGTCTGGCGTTTAGTTCTCAGGAGACGCCTCCAGCTGCCACCTTCACCGAGCCTCAGATAGGAGAGGTGCGAAATATTATCAGCGCCAACACATTCAAGAAGGTAGTCTCTAAGCAGAACTCGATCCCATTACAGCAGATGAAGAAGAAGGGATGGAAACGGAAGAATAACAAGGGCGGTGCGAGCCAGCCGTCACCGAGTACGATCCGTGCTCAGGACGGGCCACCTTCACCTAAGGATATTTCGAGGAGGGTGGATGTGGCGGGTGGGGCGATGCTACCAACTAATCTGCTCAATGCTGCAACTGGTGCTATGCGGAGTCTGCATGAAAGTGTTCTTTCTTTGGAGAAGCGGCGTCTCTCCCAGAATGATGTGGCATACCCGGTTTTCATGGCCAAGGTGTCAGAGGGAAAGGGATTTGTGGATAGCGCCATTGGGGGTACGATCGTCCTGCGGTTTGATGACATCTTCGCTATGTTTAACCTTCATCCGCTGCACTACACCTTCGTTTGGCTATTTTAGCTGAGTATGGATATGTGGATCATTAGAGACAAGACCCCGGACATCGTGATAGTCGACCCCTTCTACATGCGTGCCAAGATCTTGGGCAGCGCTAGGGACCGGCAAGTCGCGAGTTCACACCTCGAAGGCGTCATTCTGGCAAACCCAGATAAGGATAACTTCCTCGTGCCTTACTTTCCCGAGTAAGTCATCCCCTCACCTCCCCGTAACATATGATTTCTTAGATTTTGATCGTTCTTTTTTTTTTCTAACATAACGTGTTTTGTGCAGTGACACACATTGCACACTTATCCTATTAAGCCTGAAATATTCCATGGCCACGTATTTCGACCCGGACCGTGAGTCAAAGATAGACTACACAAATATCAAGAAAGTTCTTGATGATGCTCTCCCCGGCTATGCCTTATCTGGAGGCACCTTCAACAGTCCAGTTCGTTGGTACGGCAAGCACGTGTTCACCCACAACACTACGTTCCCCTGCGTCAAGCAGCCGCCTGGCGGTCAGAAGGATGCCTACTACGCCCTCCATCACATGCGGGCGATCGTACGGGACCATAATCACCTTCTGCTACCAAATCATCTCAAAGATTGGGCCACACGCTTGTCGACAATCTAGGACGCGGACATCAGACAAGAATTCTTTCGCATCCAATTGGATTTTGCGGAAATCATCCATCAAGATGTCCTTCGTACCTCGGGGCAGTTCTACCTCTGATCTCAACCGTCCAACAGTGAGATAGAAACAACGCTACAAATGCAGGCTGACAACGCCCGCGATTTCATGACCATCACGAAAGACGGCGGCTTCATCCACGCTCCGGTCCCTGAGTCGAGTCGAAAGTAGTGATGCTATGTTGTTCCGAAATGTCAATTGGCTCATGTTGTAATATTAAACTTTAATGAACTTGTATGTCTCTTTGGTTTGGACAGTCGTTCAACTTATATGTAATCGATGCTATTTATTAGTAGGACCATGAATTGTGATATTAATGTGTTGCTTTTCTCTTCCGATCCTTTTGTTGCATACTTATATATTGCTTATGTATTGTTTGTGAATTGCTACTAGCGTTTTGTTTGGCTAGTGTATAGAGATGCCGTCGTATGTCGTGTACAAGGGTAAGGTTCCTAGAGTCTACGATGACTGGGAGGAGTGTCGGAGACAGGTTCACCATTTCAGCGGTAACAGTTACAAAGGGTACACCACTAGGGCAGAGGCGGAAGTTAGATACGCGCGCTATCTAGCGGGAGAGAGGAGGGAGCATTGGAGGAACCGGATGAAGACCAGTTTCATCGCGATTATGCTCATCTTGATGACCGCAGCTCTCTTCTGTGTGATGGTAGTTTAGATGATCGATATCGACTTGTAATGTGAAGACAAACTCGCTACTCGCGGTCTCAAGACTTGTAATGTTCTAACTTTGTTCGGTATTTTAAATTCAGAGACTAATATGTTGAATTGTATTTAGAGACTAATCTTCTATTGTATTCGATAAATCTGCTATTTATATGTTGTGCTCTCTATATTCTGTGCAGTAATATGTTTTGTAACCTGTGCAAATATCAGAAAAGAAAAAAATCCCTAATATTCATACTAGTGGCGCACCACTCAGCAATTTAGTGGCGCACTGCAAAAAGCACACTAGTGGCGCATCATCAACTAGTGCGCCATTAGTAAGCCAGAGCACATGGGTAAATATGGCCCCCTGGGAGGCATACTAATGGCGCACCATGGGATATACTAATGGCGCACTGCCTGGTGCGCCATTAGTATACCAGATACTAATGGCGCACCTGTGGTGCGCCATTATAAAAAATTCTAATGGCGTGATGCTAGTGGCGCACCTATAGTGCGCCATTAGTAGCAAAAATAGGTGCGCCACTAGCAGGCCTTTTCCTAGTAGTGCAAGGAGTAATCAACACTAGTAGTAACCCACAAATACCAATCTGAGGTTTTGAGACAAAGATTGAATACAAGAGATGAACTAGGGTTTGAGGGGGGATGGTGCTGGTGAAGATGTGATGAAGATTGGTCCTCCCTAGATGAGAGGATCATTGGTGATGACGATGTCTTTGATTTCTCCCTGCCGGAGGGAAGTTTCCCTGGTAGAATCGCTCCGCTGGAGACCTAGATTGCTTCTGCCCTGGTTCCGCCTCGAGACGGCGGCGCTTATTCCCGAAAGCCTTATTCTTATTTATTTTTTCTAGGTCAAAACCTTTCATATAGCAGAATATGAGCACCTGAGGTTGGCGAGGGGGCTCACGAGCTCAGGGGGCACGACCTGGGGGGTAGGGCACGCCCCTAGGCTTCTGGCCACCTGGTGGGTCCCCTCTTAGTATTCCTTCACCCAGTGTTTTTTATATATTACAAAATAATTCTCCATAAATTTTCCGGACAGTTGGAGTTGGGCAGAATAAAGATCTCAGATTTGCTGCTTTCTGGTCCAGAATTTCAGCTGCGGGAATTTTCCTTCTTCATGTAAATCTTCAAAAATAAGAGAGAAAAGGCATAAGAATTGCATCATAAACTGTAATAACAACCCATAATGCAATAAATATCAACATAAAAACATGATGCAAAATGGATGTATCAACTCCCCCATGCTTAGACCTCACTTGTCGTCAAGCAAAAGCCGAAATCGATAATCATGACCACATGTTCGGAGATAGAGGTGTCGATAAAACAAAATACGGACATGAGGGCATCATGATCATCATTAGAGCAGTAATAGATTGTCATATAACTTCTAATGCTAAAGAGATAGTTTGCTCACATGGTAAAGTATGAACCATAAACTTCATTGAAAACTAACAAACTATGATCTCAGTCATTGATGCAATTGCAATTTGTCATAATGTCAGGAAGAGTCCATTGTTACTTCTTGAGCTTGCGTTGATTTTTCCCTTGAAGAGGAAAAGGTGATGCACAAAGTAGATGTAAGTATTTCCCTTAGTTAAGAACCAAGGTCTCAATCCAGTAGGAGGCACACGCAAGTCTCCAATATATGCACTAGCACAAACTAACAAACACTTGCACACAACGCGAAAAAGGGGTTGTCAATCCCTTCACGGGCACAAACAAGAGTGAGGTCTAATAGAGGTAGGTATAAAAGAGAAAACTAAAGTAAATATAAATAAATTGCAGCAAGGTATTTTTTGGTTTTTTGGTTTATAGATCTGAAAATATATGATGAAAAATAGACCCGGGGGCCATAGGTTTCACTAGAGGCTTCTCTCTTGAAAGAAATATACGGTGGTTAAACAAATTATTGTCGAGCAATTGATAGAAAAGCGCATAGTTATGACAATATCTAATGCAATGATCATGAATGTAGGCATCACGTCCGTGACAAGTAGACCGACTCCTGCCTGCATCTACTACTGTTGCTCCACACATCGACCGCTATCCAGCATGCATCTAGAGTATTAAGTTCATAAGAACGGAGTAACGCCTTAAGTATGATGACATGATGTAGAGGGATAAACTCAAGCAATATGATGAAAACCCCATCTTGTTATTGAGGAGAACATTGTATTGAAGATCAAAGAGAGAGAAGATGCCATCTAGCTACTAACTATGGACTTGTAGGTCTATGGTAAACTACTCACGCTTCATCGGAAGGGCAGCAATGTTGATGTAGAGGCCCTCCATGATCGAACCCCCCTCTAGCAGGGTGCTAGAAAAGGCCCCAAGATGGGATCTCACGAGAACAGAGGCTTCCAGCAGCGGAACAGTATTTTGGTGGACGCTTCGAATGTTTGGGGAATATTCGAGAATTTCAATGTAAAGATTACGGTCTGGTGACTCCCGAGGGGTCCACAAGCCAGCGGCTCCCCCCTAGGGCGCGCCCTGAGGGCTTGTGGACTCCTCATGAGTCTTCTGACCCCCTCCTCAAGTCTTTCTGGTGTCTTCTAGTCCAAGAAAAATCATCACCAAAGTTTTATTCTGTTTGCACTCCGTTTGATATTCCTTTTCCGTAAAACTAAAAAACAAGGAAAAACAGAAATTGCCACTGAGCTCTAGGATAATAGCTTAGTCCCAAAAATTATATAAAATAGCATATTAATGCATATAAAACATCCAAAGAGATAGTATAATAGCATGCAACAAAACAAAATTATAGATACGTTGGAGGCGTATCAAGCATCCCAAAGCTTAATTCCTGCTCGTCCTCGAGTAGGTAAATGACAAAACAGAATTTTTGATGTGGAATGCTACCTAACATATTTATCCATGTAATCTTGTTTATCGATGCATGAATATTCCGATCCATAAGATTCAAAACAAAAGTTTAATATTGACATAAAAACAATAATACTTCAAGAATACTAATAAAGCAATCATGTCTTCTCAAAATAACAACGACGCCAGAAAAGAGCTTGATGTCAACTATGCAACTTTATTCTTGTAGACACATGTTGGGCCTCCAAGCGCAGAGTTTTGTATGACAGTAGCAATTTACCCTCAAGTGGATGACCTAAGGTTTGATAGTCTCTCTCAAACAACCCCGCAACCAAATAATAAAAAGTCTCTTCTGTCCCCAACACACCAAATACAATGGTAATTTGTATAGGTGCACTAGTTCGGCAAAGAGAAGGTGATACAAGTGTAGTATGGAGAGTAGATATTGATTTTTATAATAAGAACAATAAAAAGCAGCAAGGTAGAAATTGATTAAACGGAGCACAAACGGTATTGCAATGCTTGAAAATGAGGCCTAGGGTCCGTACTTTTGCTAGTGCAATCTCTCAATAACGCTAATATAATTGGATCATATAACCATCCCTCAAGGTGCAACGAAGAATCACTCAAAAGTTCCTATCTAGCGGAGAACATAAGGAGAAATAGTTTGTAGGGTAAGAAACCACCTCAAAGCTATTCTTTCGATCAATCTATCCAAGAGTTCATACTCAATCCAACACAAAGAACCTCAAAGAGTGCCTGTCGGTGTCAAAACCGGCGGATCTCGGGTAGGGGGTCCTGAACTGTGCGTCTAGGCGGATGGTAACAGGAGACAAGGGACACGATGTTTTTACCCAGGTTCGGGCCCTCTCGATGGAGGTAAAACCCTACTCCTACTTGATTAATATTGATGATATGGGCAGTACAAGAGTTGATCTACCACGAGATTAGAGAGGCTAAACCCTAGAAGCTAGCCTATGGTATGATTGCTGTTCGTCCTATGGACTAAAACTCTCTAGTTTATATAGACACCGGCGAGGGCTAGGGTCACACAGAGTTGGTTACAATGGGAGGAGATCTTCATATCATATCGCCAAGCTTGCCTTCCACGCCAAGGAAAGTCCTATCCGGACACGGGACGAAGTCTTCAATCTTGTATCTTCATAGTCTGGGAGTCCGGCCAAAGGTCATAGTCCGGCCATCCAGACACCCCCTAATCCAGGACTCCCTCAGTAGCCCCTGAACCAGGCTTCAATGACGCCGAGTCCGGCGTGCAAATTGTCTTCGACATTGCAAGGCGGGTTCCTCCTCCGAATATTTCATAGAAGATGTTGAACACAAGGATAGTGTCCGGCTCTGCAAAATAAGTTCCACATACCAGCGTAGAGAGAATAATATCTGCACAAATCTAATCTGCTGACGTATTCCACAGTGTGACATCACGCCACGGCCAAGCCTTTATTCGACTCATTTTACTGTTCCACCTTAGCGCGTTTAGCGAGGCGGTTTTCTTGGCACGTCTTGTCAAAGCAGAGATCGTGTCCCCTTATTCCGGGATTCTCATCAATACGAGCGTGGGTAACCCAACCGTGCCTTTGGTATGACTCCCTAATTGAAAGCGAGTCCCAAACGGTTACGGGGAGGGCTCTTGGTATTCAACCTCTTTATAAAGAG
The DNA here is from genome assembly GCF_002162155.2 of Triticum dicoccoides. NCBI lineage: Eukaryota > Viridiplantae > Streptophyta > Magnoliopsida > Poales > Poaceae > Triticum > Triticum dicoccoides. Next base: position 275,108,244 of record NC_041385.1, on the reverse strand, counting down.
ACCAAGGCCCGACTCCTTTCTTTCCAATTCAATCGAATCCGCCCCTCGCCTCGAGTTCCAACACCCAAAGCTCCAGTTTTAGGCGCTTCGGACCTTCGATGATGTCCGGCTCCGACCTTCAAGGCCGGTGGATGCCTTCCTCCATTATGGAAGAAGACGTGCGAAAGCTGAGAGACGCTAGGTATCTAACCGGCGAAATCTCGCATAGGCTGCCTGCTCAAGGGCAGGCCATTCCCACTCCCCAGCCCGGTGAGAGCGTGGTGTTCACATCTCACTTCCTTCGGGGGCTAGGTTTCCCGATTGATCCGTTCGTGAGAGGGCTTATGTTTTATTATGGGCTGGAATTTCAAGACTTAGCTCCGGAGTCCATCCTCCAAATCTCATCGTTCATTGTCGTGTGTGAGGCCTTCCTCCATATTACTCTTCACTTCGGATTGTGGCTTAGAACCTTCAAGGTGGAACCGAACATGATCGAGGGGCAGCACTCTGAGTGCGGAGGAGCTATCATAAGCAAGATGGCCGACGCTCCATGGCCCGAGGGCTCTTTCCAAGAGGAGTTCGACTTATGGCAACGGGACTGGTGTTACATCACAGCCCCCAGGGGCACCACATGGGTGGCGCCACCTGCTTTTCGCTCGGGTACCCCACCACAGCTAGCGTCATGGGTCAATGAAGGGCTTATCTGGGGGCCGTCCAAAGACGTGCCCTTGCTGCAGGGCCGCATTCGAGATCTCCTAGAAAGAGATATCAACTTGACCGTAGTGGCGCAAGTTATGCTGATTCGCCGCATGCTTCCCTATAAACGTCGCCCTCTTCGCCTGTGGGAATTTAATCCGGAGGGACCGCGAGTCCTCCAACACTTTATGGGCATGACGCCCGTGGAGATTTACAAATTGTTCTTCGGATCACAAGCAAGGTGTCCGGACTTGTCCGAGGACGCAGGTCTGAGCTGCAATCGCCCGGATGCCCAAGTAAGTAGCCCCGTATTTGGACACGCCATCCATATTTTTATCATAAAATTGCCCTTAACAGAGCTATCCTTTGAACAGGAGTGGATAGCGAAAGCAAAGCTTATCAGGTGTCTAGCCCCCCTGCCTGAGACCACACCGGATCCCGTGTTAACCAGGATGCTGGAGATTGTGCCTTTGGCAGAAGGCGAAGAGGGGAACCAAGGAGCTACCACCTCCGCGAAGGAGGCCTTCAGAAAGGGACGAATCGAGAATTCCCCCAACCAGGGGAAGAAAAGGACTGCCTCTGAAGACCCGGAGGGGATGGCCTCAAAACGGGGGAAGAAATCTTCGCCAGAGGATCCGGCGCCGGAGAATGCCCCGGCCGCATTACGCCCCCAAGGTGATCAGCTCTTCACCGAGCCGTAAGTAAAGAGAGGGGTTCCAAAATGAGTGACATCCCTATTTTATTTCTGAGGAAGATAACCGAAATATTAGCTTGCAGTTCGGATCTCAACCCTTCTCAGCAGACCTCATCCTCAGGGGATCTTCGTCCAGAGATGATGGAGAGTGAAATGCCTCCCCTAGCTGCACCGTCTTACAAGGCAGGCGACCCTGAGGTGTCGTCTCAGAGGGTTTCTCCAAGTCCGGACCCTGAAAAAGGTCGTTAGGCTAGTTCGATGCCCTCTGGTGCCCGGTCGGAGGGGCTGAAGGATCTGCTCGGGCGAGCGTCTATCTCAGAAGAACACCGTATGTTGATGAACACGGTGATTGGAAGGATTTCATCCGCGGAAAGTGGATTGTACGAGGCTGCCAGGAATTTACTGACATGCTTTGAGGTACGTGAAAAGGTGTACCTTTTGGTAGATCCTAATATATAAAATGCGCCCTGTATAAATAGTAGCTCATGAGACTTCGTGTGTTGTCAAAAGTGACGGCACACAGAGGATCATAACCCCAGGCATAATATGTCACCTTTTTTTATGAAGGTGGCGAGGCGTTTGGTGGCTAGCCGGACTGATGAATCTGCCGAGCTAAAGCGGCAACTTGACGTAGCAGATGCCGACATCGCGCTTGTAAATAAGCGGCTAGATGAGGCACAAGGTATGTTCCAAAGACATCTGATAAGAGGAGTTCGATGCTCGTGCCTTATAAGATATGTGCTTAATGTAGATGGTGCTACTGCCGTGGAGAACCTTCAGGCGAAACTTGCCCGAGCCAAGGAGCAAGCAAGAAAAAGTGATGCGGCTGTCGTTAAAGCGGCTGAAGAGCTAAAAGCCGAACAGACTGCTCACTGCGAGAGCAAAAAAGTAATAGCCGAGATGGCTATAAAATTGAAAGATGCTGCCGACCGCTGTAAATTTCTTGAACAAGAAGATAGGGCGGCTCAGAAGGACCTTGAAAAGATCACTGCCGAGGCCAAGGATACTCGCTCTGCAATGAGAGCTATGAATGAGGAGCTACGTCAGGCCGGAGATATCACGGCTGGAAAGCCCTATATGCTGCGGATGAAGTTCGGGGATCCTAAGTATGCTCTGTTAGACCGGCAGTGGAGTGCGGAGAACGCTTATCTGGATTTGGCAGCGAGTGCGGCAGACGCGACCGAACACTTCCGGGGACGAGGTGACCATGAATTGGAAGAACTTTTTTGGTCGTAGTTCCACAATCCAGAACGCCCACTTTCGGTATCCGACTGTTTGGCCGCCTGGGCCGAGCTGAACAGGTTATCCGGACTCGCCATGAGGTATGTTGCGAGTCGTCTATGGCCGGAAGAGCCGGAGCCGAAGAGTTATTTTAGCTTGGTGCAGCAGTTCCTTGGTTTGGTGCCGCATGTTGATGCAATGAAGAGGTCGGCGTGCATAGAGGGTGCACAGATGGCTCTTGCCCGTGTCAAAACAGACTGGGCAGATATGAAGGCCAGTGTTGTTGCACCCCGGGATTCGGACGAAAGCCGAGTACCTGCCAAGCACTACTTTGAGGAAGTTCTTCAGGGTGCTCATTTAATAGAAGCGCAGTGCTCGAAGTATGTTGTGTTCGAATAGCATATGCTATTGTAAATCAAATATTTTGATAGAAAAAAGCTTTTTATACTTGTGCTTGCAAGGATTATAATGCCTCTTGTGCGGCTGTTAATGTATATGTGTATATAACCTGAAAGATGGCAGTCGTTGGCTTCAGTCCCCACGCATATAATGAGGGGGTGTTTGCAAAAAGGCGCCTTTTCACACTTAATCCAACGTCTTGGTCCTATAAAGGAGGTGATAGCGCAGCGAACTAGGCAACCGAACTATAATGCTTTATCACTTTCACTTAGCCATAGGAGTTTGACAGTGGGGCTACTGAATAGCCCCTAGAGGCACCACGCTCGCCCGAATTCAGGGCACGTGTGTGCCTGACCGGGAAGCGGCCCTTCGTTAATGTGGAGGAATCCGAAAGATTCCGAAAGTCATCGAGTGGTTGACCAGTCTCTCGCTATATCATGACAATCAGTTTTCGGCTTTCTCTACTGAGGTGCTCGCCTGGCCGAACCGGGACACAATCGCAGTAGTTCTCCTGGTGCCGCCTTAGCCGATAGAGCGGAACGTAAGGCAGCAAAACACAGGAGCCGGGGAAACCCAACATTTGACCAAAGACATGATTCAGAGCTGATGCATATAAGTCTAAACTCGCGACGCCGAACACTCCCTAAGGTATTCGGTCTTTATGAAAATGGGCCGAACAAAAGCCCTTGGTAAGAAGCCCCTGGTGCCCAGGAACGCGCAAAATTATGTCGTGGCCACATGCCAAGACGCCAGCCTCCTCCTCGGTTATAGTGAAAACCGGGGGATGTTATCAACAAGAGACAGTAAAAAAGGTTTACGCAGGGTCTTAATCTTAAAAGAATCCTTAAAACGGGTCCCTACTACACGTCTGCGCCTGTGTCTCCGTTGTGCTGTATCCTGGAGGGGTGTAGGACGGTGTTCGTCTGCGAAAGAGAGGAACTTAGTGAAAAATAATCGTGCGAGAAATCTATATTAAAATAAACAAAATATAATATAGAGACATGAGTGGAATTGAGCCGTATTGTCTCCTGGTGTAAACACGTGGAGCCCCTTGTACAGGATTATGCGGCTATTAAGTCTTTGTATGTTTGCGCCGGACTCGTCGAGCCGTGTCCGGGGTAGTAAAGCTGGTTTAGTGTGCGGCTGTCAAGGCAGCCGCACTACTATCCGCACTTCGGGGATCACTTGATATTTCCCTTTAATGAGATGATGCCTCATGGACCGGGCATTTTGAGTGTGAGGGATGCATAATGCGATATTGCGTTAAAGCGGGCGAAAGCTTCGCGTCCCCGTAGCGCTCGATAGCGATATGAATGGGGCGATGTGGAAGGTTCGGAAGTTGTCGAGTGAGCCGAACATGAATTCTAACGAAAGGGAACCCATACTTTGGGTATCTGGGCCCGGTGTGACTCCTTGAAAGGAAGTGTTACCATGGTGAATTATTGCCGGGTTTACCCCCAGTTTGCGGATTGTGTCCTGATATAACAGGTTTAGGTCACTACCGCCATCCATTAGGACTTGTGTAAATTCGAGTCCGTCAATAATCGGATCCAAGACCAAGGCAGTCCAGCCTGCATTCCGGATACCTCTGGAGTAATCCTGATGATCGAAGGTGATTGGCTGTAACAACCAGTGGCAGGGCTCCTCTGGGGCAGGCCGTGTGGCGCGTATCTTCATAGGCGCCATTCTGTTTTTCCCTTTTGTCACCTGAAGTGAATTTACTGTTTTGACTTCTTGTGGGAACTTCTTTTGTTCTCCGGTGTTCTGCTTGTGGGGTGCGTCATCATCCTCGCTTGGTGTGTCGAGCCCCTTGTGTTCGGCATTGAGTTTTCCGGACTGCTTGAAGACCCAGCAATCTCTGTGGGTGTGGTTTGCAGGTCTCCCGGGAGTACTATGGATTTGACATATTTTGTCCAAGATTTTGTTGAGGTTAGATAGCTCGTCCCTGTCATCTTTGGGGGGCGGCTTTTTCTGATTTTGCCGAGAGCTTTTGAATCCGGCGTTGACTGCCGTGCTCATCGGGCTGTTATCCTTGATCTGGCGTTGTTCTTTGTTACAGCGCGGTTTCCCATTTCCATCTTTGAGTTCGGATGTACTTGGGTCGCTGGTGCTGCTTCTTGCCAACTAGCTATCCTCTCCTGCGCAAAAGCGGGTCATCAGGCTTGTTAATGCGGCCATTGTTCTTGGCTTTTCTTGGCTGAGGTGTCCGGTGAGCCATTCGTCTCGGACGATATGTTTGAAAGCTTCTAGGGCTTCGGCGTCCGGACAGTTGACTATCTGATTCTTTTTAGTAAGAAATCTGTTGCAGAGTTTCTGGGCTGACTCTCCGGGTTGTTGGGTTATATGACTCAGATCGTCTGCATCCGAAGGTCGGACATAGGTCCCTTGAAAATTTTCCGGAAAGCATCCTTGAGCTTTTCCCAACTTCCTATGGTGTTTTAGGGAAGGCTTTTAAGCCAATGTCGGGCTGGCCCTTTGAGCTTAAGGGGTAAGTATTTTATGGCGTGAAGGTCATCTCCTCTGGCCATGTGTATGTGGAGGATATAATCCTCAATCCAGACTCCAGGGTCTATTGTTCCGTCGTATGCTTCTATGTTTACGGGCTTGAATCCCGCTGGAAATTCATGATCCAGTACCCCATCGGTGAAACATAGGGGATGTGTGGCACCCCTGTACGTAAGTGTGCCACAATGTTTGGACATTTTTGCGTTGCATTGCTCGTTGGAGCTTGCTTTCTTGGCCCGTAGATGGATCTGGTTGGACCGGTTTTTTGATGCGAATCCTTGGGCGGATCGCGTGCCGTATTGAGTGCGGCGCCCTTTGTTGCGTGAGGTCGATCGTGGGGTCGTCTATCCGACCTGGTGGCTTCCTTGTTTTTTGACTGTGGGGGCTCTAAGGCCTCTTCATCGAATTCCGGTAGTAATTTCCGCTTCGGATAGCTCTTTGTGTGATGGCTGTTGCCGTACTTGTGTGCGGTATTGAGTACTTTGCCCCATCTGATTCTGAGTGCATCTTCCGCTGTCTTGAGCTTCCGCTTCTGCTTTTTCAGGCTACGCGCAGTGGCGACGAGCCTTAGGTGGAGGTTCTGGTGCTCCAGCGACTTCTCCGGCGTGAGGTCGTCCGGACTATTATCTTTGCCGGGGACGGATTATTCGGTTTGTCCGCCCTGTTTGGACGGTTGCTCGATGGCATGTTCGTCATCTGTTGATTCGCCCTGCTCTATGGCTGGGTCTCTGTCGAGGTGGGGCTTGGCGCGGTGCTTACGCCACCGCTTTGATTGTTTTTCGAGAGAACGATCCCTGGTTGCGCCCTTTTGATCCTCGTCGTTGTGTCTTTTAGGTGTGTCCACCATGTATACATCGTGTGATGAGGTGATTGTCCGGTGCTCTATAGGCGCTGGTTCTTGATTGTCTCCTTCATCGGCGTCCATACCGTCGATGTCTTCGGAGTCGTAGTCGAGCATGTCGGTTAGATCGTCGACAGTGGCTATGAAGTGGGTGGTGGGCGGGGTTCGAATTTCTTTGTCGTCCGCATCCCAACCTCGCTGACCATAGTCCGGCCAGGGCTCTCCTGACAAAGAGAGAGACTTTAGTGAATTCAGGATGTCGCCAAAGGGCGAGTGCTGAAAGACGTCAGCGGCGGTGAACTCCATGATCGGAGTCCAATGGGGTTCGATCGGAAGGGGTGCAGAAGATTCAGAGTCCGGAACAGAGTCCGACACCTTGGAGTCACAGGCCTCGCAAAGGACTAGGCTAGTATTCGGCTCTATCGCCGTAGAGATTGCGGCTCCTGGGGAGGCGTCCAACCGCCCGTCCCCGACTGGCACAGTCGGCTCCGAGCTAAGGGTCGGAGTGGACACCTGAGCGGCACTCTGGGCGCTGTCCGGCGGCAGAGCTAGATCATGCCCATCGTGACAGTGCGGCGCGCTCGGCCGTGGCTCGAATACGTCGAAGATCAAGTCCCCGCGGATGTCGGCCGTGTAGTTTAAGCTTCCAAACCTGACCTGATGGCCAGGGGCGTTGCTTTCAATCTGCTCCAGATGGCCAAGCGAATTGTCCCGCAGTGTGAAGCCGCCGAATATGAAGATCTGTCCGGGGAGAAAAGTCTCACCCTGGACCGCATCGTGGTTGATGATCGAAGAATCCATCGGGCCTAAAGGTGACGACACAGTGGAACTCTCAATGAAAGCACCCATGTCGGTTTCAAAACCGGCGGATCTCGGGTAGGGGGTCCCGAACTGTGCGTCTAGGCGGATGGTAACAGGAGACAAGGGACACAATGTTTTTACTCAGGTTCGGGACCTCTCGATGGAGGTAAAACCCTACTCCTGCTTGATTAATATTGATGATATGGGTGGTACAAGAGTTGTTCTACCACGAGATCAGAGAGAATAAACCCTAGAAGCTAGGCTATGGTATGATTGTTGTTCGTCCTATGGACTAAAACTCTCCGGTTTATATAGACACCGGAGAGGGCTAGGGTTACACAGAGTCGGTTACAATGGGAGGAGATCTTCATATCATATCGCCAAGCTTGCCTTCCACGCCAAGGAAAGTCCTATCCGGACACGGGACGAAGTCTTCAATCTTGTATCTTCATAGTCCGGGAGTCCGGCCAAAGGTCATAGTCCAGCCATCCGGACACCCCCTAATCCAGGGCTCCCTCAGTGCCCCAAGATTTTTACCGGAGAAACAAAGAAAAGAACGTGCATCAACCCCTATGCGTAGATTACCCTGATGTCACCTCGGTAATCCGTGAGTTGAGTGCCAAAACATATATCAAGTGAATCAAAATAATACCCCATTGTCACCACGGGTATTCATATGCAAGACATTTATCAAAAGCTCTCAAATCAAAATAATACCCCATTGTCACCACGGGAAAACTCATATCATCACAACAAGATAGAGATGGGAAAAGACCATATCATCCAACTATATTAACAAAGCCCCCGATACATCAAGATTGTGCCATCAAGAACATGAGAGAGAGAGAGAGAGATTAAACACATAGCTACTCGTACAAACCCTCAGCCCTGAGGGTGGACTATCCCCTCATCATCATGGTGGCCGCCAGGTGGAAGAAGATGGCCATCGGTGATGATTCCCCCTCCGGCAAGGTGCCGGAACGGGGTCTATATTGGTTTCTCATGGCTATAGAGGCTTGCATCGGCGGAATTTTTGATCTCGATTAACCCCGAGGGTTTTTAGAATATTTCACGATTTATAGGGCGAAGAGGGGGTACGGGAGGCCACTGAGCTGGGCACAACCCATCGGGGGGCGCCTGGGCCTCTAGGCGTGCCCTGGTGGATTGTGCCCCCCTCAGGGCACCCGCCAGTGCTTCTCTAGCCCACCGGATGTCTAATGGTCCAAAAAAAATCTCCAAAATGTTTTGCCGCATTTGGACTCCGTTTGATATTGATTTTCAATGATGTAAAAAACAAGCAAAAAACAGCAACTAGCTGTGGCTCCCCGGCTCAGAGCGACCGGTTTACCTTGCATTGCCAACCCAGAGATCATGTCTTCTGGCAACGCACAACATCTTCGTAAATAAATCACCGCTTTATTGAAACTAGCAGAAGCATACAGTTACATTACATCAAGTAGCGAGGCCAAGCGGCACACTTGGTGCGGCTGAACAAAATGTACATTATTTAGTGAACATAAAGGGGCCTCGAGCACGACAGCAGAACAACGACGTTGAAGGACTCCATAGCACAGGAACACCGATGTGGACACGGTCTAGACATGGCAGCACTCCGATCCAGTTAGACTTTCCCGAAATCTGGCATAACATGCCAGGTTAGTACATTGAATGTACTTGCAAGCTCACAACAAACAAAACGATCATGGAAAACAACATCATGACATTTAAACAAGTTCAATGCAAGTATCAACATGCTACTCATGCAGTGACCAAACTTGTGCATCGAGTCACTCGGACTCTCTTACCAACAGGTTGCCTCCCAACCGAACAGTGATCACAATGGGCCATGAACGGAACCACACTTGGTTCAACAGGTTACCTCATAACTCCATAGTGATCACTCCTGGATCACAAGTAATACCAGAATAGTCAGTCTCACTGACATCATAACTCAACCAGTGCGATGCAAATAACTTAGTGTGCAAGATTATTTATGAAAGTTGATACATGCTGTGACTTACTTACGAACTAGGCCCTTATCTGCGGGCGCGGCTATTGATAGATTAATACACCCTGCAGAGGTAGTACACTTTACCCACACCACAGAACCCCTGGTCTCGCACTCCCATTCGGGTGGACCAACGGCATTCCGACAGAACCCTCCCATTGCGATGACACTCTTATGGCCACTTCGACCAACTCCCCTCTGGGATCAATCCTGGGTGATCGAGCGTACCAAAGGCAAAATTACCACCGTCGTGGCAAATAAACAGTCCCAAACGGGGACACGGTACCAAAACAACAACAGGTCCACAAGGTTATGTCTGCTTACCGGGCTAGGGTAATGCACGCCCATAACCATCCCCAGTTGGAGCCACCGACAAGAGGCATGACAATGGAACAACTATGGCCTCCCTATACTAAGACAAATGTGGTTGCACTTGGCAGCCCGATTCAGTGGCACCATGACCCGACCAACTTTTAAGTTCAAGTTCAATTATCATCAGGTTTAACTTGAAAATAAAAATGCCCGAGTTACAATATGCCATGTTCATGCAACCATGTATCATGCATCATATATCACTTTAACAATAACAGATCAACCTGTTTCAAAGTTCTACTTGCACAAACTCAACTTGTAACATTTCTGGTCCTTTCTTACTGGTTATTTCTACTCATTACTTTAGTTGGTATTTATCAAATGAAACTCATTTTTTTCATATAGCAAAAATAATACTCATGCTCATAATACCATAGCCATGACAAAATTTACATAGATCAACTACTCAAGCTATAACTCACTAGTTCAAGAATTTATTTATGTTAACTAAGCATTTTGATCATGACAAACTAAATAACATGAGCATCATTTACTATTAATACTATATGCATTGAATATCATATAAATTCAAGTAGAAAATAATGAATATTGCAAAGACACCATGATCATGTTGTTGTGGCTTGCCTGAGTGCAGAGGAGCTTCACACTCCTCCTGGATGCCTTCAAGACAAGCTTCACCTTCTGAAAATAAATCAAATGACAAAAAGAAAATATCAAGAACACTTCTGAAATTACCATAAATTCTAGGCGGCAAGGAAAAATCCCATCTTGGGTGTGCTGCTAGGATTTTCCAGTAAGAATAGAATGCAAAAAGAATCTACTCATTTGGACTTGTAGAATTAAATTACAGCTAGTCAAAGTTCTGGTCAAATTTGAACTAAATTTGAATTAAAAAGAAAAACCAGGGGGTGACGTCGAAGGCATAAAACACCAGGGCACCACCACTCATACCGCTTCGGGCGCAGCCTGAGTGGCTGACAGCGTGCCCCAGCTATCAGGCCGGAGGGAGAGAGAGAGAAACAGAGGCGGGCGGCGCGGCGACGGCGCTTTCTCAAGTGAGGAGTGTCTGGCGATGAGATCTAGAGGGATAGGATTGAAGAGGAGATCGAGGCTCACCTGCCCGTACCCGTAGCATGGCAGCGGCGAGCGGAGCTCGTCGGAGATGGTGGTTCCGGCGATGCAGGGCCAGTCCAGCAGCTCCAACAACACCACCACACACCATAGGAAAACCACGAACACGCCGGAGGGGTAAGTTGAGCTCGAGCGGCTCTGGAGTGGGTGGGGGCAGAGGATGGGGGTCACCGGCAAGCTCGGGGCAGGGACGGCGGCCAGAGGCCTGCCCGCCCGGGCTGCGGCACTCTACGGATGTGTGGAGGTGTGATGAGTGTGTGTGAGGAGAGGAACGAGCTCGAGGAAGCTCTATTCATAGCCGAGGCCCAGGCGGGGATCGAGAGCTCGCCGGAGTTCTATAGAGCCTTGCCGGTGATGAATGGCCTCAGTGAGAGGGGGGAAAGACGTCGGAGGTCACGCGGGAGCTGTAGGCGAGCTGTGATGAGCACAGGAGCACGGTATGCGATGAGCAAAGTGGCACGGGCGCACTGTTGCATTGGTCGTGTGGTGCCCTTGCTCGCTGCGGTGAGGTCCGGCGTCGGTGAGTGCCACGGTGAAGTTAAGGGGGCTCAAATGAAGATGGTGGCATGGTTTTGTGGCGAGGGTAGCAAGCACACGCGAAATAGAGTTGTTGGCACAATGCAGAGCGCGTCAGATGCATGCCAGCCACTATGGACGAACGTGGTCACCGCGTGAACTATGGCATCAGGCTGAGCTAAGACCAAACAACATGTCTGGGAGCTAGTTCTTAGTGGTTTTAGTTGTTTTTCACGTTTGCTTGGATTACATGTACACTGTGGGAGTGGCTATCTTCCTGGCAAGTTTTTGGACACAAACTTGTGAGCTTAACTGAGAAAAATCTAGTGGGAGTTAAGGGTTTTTCTTTGGGGTTTAGTGATCTCTTAGGATGGTAATCAAGCTCAGAAAAGATCAGCCCCAAAAGATCAAGCAAAAATATACTTGCTGTGCAAAGTGATCATTCTGTCCAGAACAGAAATGATTTTCTGTAGCAAAAATATTACAAAAAGTTATGCAATATTTTTGCTCAAGGAGACCTAGGGTTCAAAGAATATTTTTTAATTTATTCAGGATTTTTGGAGCAAGAAATCTAGGGGTTGCTTTGGAGCTTTCTTCTCTGAAGTGATTTTCAGGGTGAAAAATGAATATTTCTCTTTTATGAAAAATATCTATTGGGATTTTGTTGGAGTTTTTCACAGAAGAAAATTTAAGTTAGAGGTGGATGGGTCACTTCGGTGAAAATCAAGGGTAGGCCCAAGTGTTCAAGTCCATTTGAATTGATTCAAAACACCAAAACCAAAGCAAAGGCAACTGAAAGTCCGGAAAAAGAGAGAAGGGAAAAACCAGACTGTTACAAACCTCCCCCACTTAAGATGAATCTCGTCCTCAAGATTCGGTTTCTTGGGAAAACAGTTCTGGGTAGGTTGTCCTTAAAAATTCCTCTATTTCCCAGGTTGCTTCTTCTTTTGTGTGGTGCTACCACTAGACCTTCTAAAATTTGATCGCTTTGCTGCATGTAAACCTTTCTGCTTCATCCAAGATTCTGAATGGTCTCTCCTCATAAGTTAAATCTTTGGCAAGTTCAATTTCTGACATATCAGTTCTCTTCTCAGGAGGTGAAATACACCTTCTCAGCTGTGACACGTGGAACACGTTGTGTATGTTCGATAATTCTAGTGGAAATTCCAACTGATAAGCAACGGTGCCAACTCGTGTCATGACCGGGAACAGACCAATATATCTTGGTGCCCATTTGCCTCCGGTCTGAAATCTCTTGACTCCCTTCATGGGGGTGACTTGGAGATACACATGTTCACCGGGTTCAAAACTGACTGGTCTACGCTTGGCATCATAATAACTTTTCCGTCGTGACTTAGCCAGTTGAAGTCTATCTCGAATTTCCTTGACTCGCTTCTCTGCCTCCAATATCAGATCGGTATCGAAGATACGGATGTCTCCGATTTGAGTCCAATTTAATGGAGTGCGGCACTTACGGTCATATAATACTTCAAAGGGTGACATTTTTAGGCTGGTTTGAAAATTGTTGTTGTACGAGAATTCTGCATATGGCAGGCAATCTTCCCATTTTGGTTCATGGCTAAGGCACATGCTCACAACATATCTTCAAGGATTTGATTTACCCGCTCGGTCTGACCGTCTATCTCTGTATCATAGGCGGTGCTATATTTGAGAGCGGTTCCCAAAGCTTGATGGAGTTGGGACCAAAATGTGGAGATAAACAATGAACCTCAGTCCGATGTGATTATTTTTGGCACTCCATGCAGACTGACAATCCGAGATACGTACAACTGTGCGAGTTGATCAGCACGGAGGGTGGTGCAGATGGGAATAAAGTGAGCCACTTTTGTCAGCGTGTCCAGTATGACCCATATAGCATCATTGCCTTGGTGAGTCTTTGGTAGGCCGGTGATAAAGTCCATGCAAACATCATCCCATTTCCATTGTGAGACGGGTAGAGGTTGGAGAAGTCCGGCGGGTTTCCGGTGTTCCGCCTTTACTTTTTTGCAGATCTCATAACAAGCGACAAAATATGTGATGTCTCTTTTCATTCCATCCCACCAAAATATCTGTCAAAGATCTTTGTACATTTTGATGCTGCCTGGGTGTATCGAATATGAGGATTCGTGCGCTTCTGCCCAAATTTTCTTCCTCAAATCTGCTTGCTCAGGTGCGCATATCCTTCCTTGGAACCTGAGTGTACCCAGCGCGTCCTTTGAGAAATCATGAGTCTTGCCTTCATGCAGAAGTTTGAAATATACTTGCAGACTCTCGCTATTGGCCTGTGCCACACGGATCTCTTCTTCTTGAGTAGGAGTTACTTCTAAAATATTCGCGATACCGGCATCAACAATTACCCATGAGAAATCTCTTGCTGCAGTTCTAGAGGCAAAGACTCTAGCATGGCGTTTAAATTGGCAGGTTTGCGGCTAAGGGCATCAACAATCACGTTGGCTTTTCCCAGTTGGTAGTTTATTCCCAGATCATAGTCCTTGACCAACTCGAGCCATCTTCGCTGTCGAATGTATAAGTCTGGCTGAGTAAAGATATATTTGAGACTCTTGTGCTTGGTGAATATTTGACATCTCTTCCCAATGAGATAATGTCTCCAAATCTTTAGGGAGTGCACAACCGCGGGCAATTCCAAATTGCGTAGGATAATTTCCTTCATGAGGTCGTAGTTGGTGAGACGCGTACGCTAACACCTTGCCGTCTTGCATAAGTACGCACCCAATACCTCTTCTGGATGCGTCACAATACACGTCGAAGCTGCGGTAAATGTCTGGGAGAGTCAGGACTGGTGCTGATGTTAATCTAGTATTTAGCTCGTTAAATCTCTGCTCGCAATCCTCGTCCATTCAAACTTCTTGTCTTTCTTGAGTTCTGTCATTGGTTTGGCAATTTTGGAGAATCCTTTGATGAACAGGCGGTAGTATCCGGCTAATCCAAGAAAACTCCTAACTTCGGATACTATAGTGGGTGCTGCCCAATCAAGCACATCTTTTACTTTGGTGGGATCCACTGCAATAGCTTTTGTTGATATAACATGCCCCAAAAATCTGACTTGTTTGAGCCAAAACTCGCACTTGCTGAATTTTGCATATAGCTGATGGTCACGGAGTCTCTGTAAGATTGCTCGGAGGTGTTCCTTGTGTTTTAGAGTATATGAGAATATCATCGATGAAACCCACCACAAACTTATCCAATAATTCCATGAACACCTTATTCATCATATGCATGGAAAAGGCAGGGGCATTTGTGAGACTGGAGGACATAACCGTATATTCGTAAAGACCGTAACGAGTAGTGAACGCGGTCTTAGGAATATCTTCCTTCTTGATCTTCAGTTGATGATATCCGGTCCTTAAATCAATTTTGGAAAATACCTTTGCACCACTGAGCTACTCGAACAAATCAACAATCCTTGGTAGCGGGTATTTGTTCTTGATGGTGACATCGTTCAACTGACGGTAGTCCACACACATTCTGAGACCACCATCTTTCTTGTCCACAAATATTGCAGGTGATCCCCATGGTGAAGAACTTGGGCGGATATATCCTTCTTGCAGCATGTCATCCAACTGCTTCTTTAATTCCACGAGTTCGGAGGAAGGCATCCGATAATACTTTTTGTACAACGGTGCAGTCCCGGGTACAAGATCAATTGCAAACTCAAGCTCCCTGTCTGGAGGCATTACAAGTAATTCTTCGGGGAATACATCGGGAAATTCACTGACCACTGGAATCAGATCCAAGTTTTCCGCTACTGAAGTGAAGACCATCTCCCTTTTGGGTATACCTTTGCAGGATATAAATTTTATGGTTTGGCCTTCCTGATTTGTCAGGGTGACTTCTCGGGTCGCACAATTTATGCATACTTGATACTGAGTCAACCAGTTCATTCCCAAAATAACATCCAACTTGGCAGACTTGATGACTACCAAAGTGGTAGGAAAACAGACTCCATTGATATCAATTTCCAAATTTTTGTAGACCAGATGGCTTTTGATCACAGATCCTGGGGATTGAACCAGCATACTTTTTCCCAAAAGCGAGCAAGAAAATTTGTTTTGGGCAACAAAACTCCGAGAAATAAAAGAGTGGGAAGCCCTAGAGTCAAATAAAATTACTGCAGGTATGTTTTTTAATGAGAAACATACCAACGACGACTTTGGGGTTTTCCAGGTCTTCTTCTGCGGAGAGATTATTAACTTGCCCTTGGATGAGCTTCTGGGTATGATATGGCCCCATGTGATTGACTTGCGGCCAGAACGGAGCATTTGACTTCTTGGGACACTGTCGGGCATAATGTCCGGTCAGGCCACAATTACAGCTGGCGTTGTTGCACTGACGCTCTTCATGCTCTGGGCTGGTCACAACATTCTTGACTTGAGTAGTGGTCTTGTTCATCTTCTGCAGCCAATTTGGTTTATACTCCACTTGAGTCTATTGCCAGGTTCGGGCCTTCTGAATGGACTGTTCATCCTTCTTTGGCTCAAATTTGTGCATGTGGTCATTGATTGCGGGGCGGTTGTCTTGCATAGGCTTGTTCTCTCTTTCTGCAATGAGAGATTGTTCACCAGAGATGAAAATCTGGAAAGTCGAGCATGCAGAGAGCACTCCTGAGGTGTTGATTTAATCCTCCAAGGAATTTGTTGACCTTCGTTTCTTTCGTGGCCACATCATAAAGGGAATAACGGGCCAGTGGTTGAACTTGTGCAAATATTTGCTTACTGACAGACTGCCTTGAGTGAGACCAAGAAATTCGGGTTGCTTGACCTTCATGATACCAGCTGGAATATGATACTTGAGAAATTGGTCCTTGGAATTATTCCACGTAATTTCTTCTCCCGCAGGCCACAAAGCTTTAGCATTATCCCAACATATCGCGGCGGCTCCTTCAAGATAGTGGGTAGCGAACGTAACCTTGTCAGCTTCATCAGTGTGAGCAATGTCAAGTTTCTTCTCAATGGTTCGCAACTAATCATCAGCTTCCTAAGGGTCAACCATTTGAATGAAACTGGGAGGCTTAGTCCTTTGAAAATCTGACAGCTTGGAGTGATGTCCATTTGGATTTCCATTCTGTCCAACCATAGCTTGCACACTTTTTAACAACTCAATCAGATCATTATTCCTTCTTTACCCAAACATTCGCATAATTTGTTGAGTGGAGGGTGGATTTGGCATTGGAGGCGGTGGTTGCGGGTACGACTCGGGGGAGTGTCCTGCCTGTCTTGCTGAACGACGAACAGGGACATCCTCACAAGGCTGCGAGGTGCTTCCTCCCGCGTCATCCTACTGTTTATTTTTCCCGATAAAAGTAGTCGAGATGTGAAACATCCAATCATGGAAAGAAAAGCCAGTGACAATCCTGGAAAAGCTAACGAACCGAAAACACAGCGATCGAATAAAAGTTCCAACATAATTATACATAGACTCATACATGAAAGGTAAACATCATGACGGGTGCGACTACTCACATACATGCATCATAGCTCATACAACTACATCCGTACATTACATGACCGCTGCTGATACTCACACTCTCTAAGACTCTGCTGGTGCTGCTGGATCCTCTCCCGAGTCAGACCCAGATCCTGAACTGAGAACTCCAACTGAAACCTCCGGGTTAGAGGTAACACGACGACGCTGCCTCGAGGGCTCTACCTCAGGGGCAGGTGCGGAATGAGAAGGGAACATGGGAGCCGTGGGGGTAGCAAGAAGAGATGCCCACTCAGTAGGAGCACTGTGTGGGTTCAACGGCGAGGTGCCCGAGCTAGTCGTGGGGGTAACCGGGGAAACAGGAGAGCTAGAATTGGGCACATTATAAGGAGTAAATCCCATAGAAGGTGGAGGAGGGTAGGATCCAGCGGCGGCTAAAGCAGAACGAGGGCGATTCAGCTCTCAAACCAACTCATGAATCAGAAGATAACTAGCAGTGATATATTGAGAAAGGTGGCTAGTGTCACTATCAGACGCCGGATCAACGGAATGAAAGCGAACATGACCATCATTGTGCAGGGATGGGTAGAAACAAAAACATGGGTGGTTCTGCATCCGAGCCTCAGCATAGCGTAACTCAACAAGAATCTCAAACGCAGCATACTAGACGGCCTGAGCAGTGGTGGATGCATAACCGCTCCAAGAGGTACGAGTGTAAGAACCCGTTGACGACTGGAGCACAGAGTAACCACGGCGTGATACTCATACACGGAGTCGGCTAGACGCTCCTGGTACACCCGATATGCTGGGTCGTCACCGTGAGGGTACAGTCGACGCCACACGGTATGGAGGAGATGCGAAGAAGTGTATGGCATCAGCTGCAACTGACATGGATACAAAACCGGAGCCATCTACACTCACAACAATTAACAGGTTTGAAATAACAATAAGTCAAATGCATGCAATGCAGTATAGCATACATATGCAAATTCTAACATCACACAATTAGAGACTAACTAACGTTTACCTTGCGTGTCGTGGTCTAGCGTGTCCTACAGTCAGCATGGCTCTGATACCAAGCATTGTGGCACCTCGGCTCAGAGCGACCGGTTTACCTTGCATTGCCAACCCAGAGATCATGTCTTCTGGCAACACACAACATCTTGGTACAGAAATCACCGCTTTATTGAAACTAGCGGAAGCATAGAGTTACATTACATCAAGTAGAGAGGCCAAGCGGCACACTCGGTGCGGCTGAACAATATGTACATTATTTAGTGAACATAAAGGGGCCTCGAGCACGACATCTACATGGCAGCGGAACAGCGATGTAGCGGGACTCCATGGCACAGGGACACCAATGTGGACACAGTCTAGACATGGCAGCACTCTGTGGGGGAAACCGATCACCTATGGGGTCACAAGGATCCCTTCTACGTTCGGTGGGGGATTAGCTGCACGAAGAGCAGGTCGAGCCGTTAGGACACAGGGGATTTTTATCCAGGTTCGGGCTGCGAAGATGTGTCATACCCTACTCCTGCTTTGTCTGGTTATATGTGTGTTCTTGAGTTTTTGAACTAGCTACGATGCATGATTTGTCCAAAAGTCTGAATCCTCTCTCTGTGCACCTCAGGCCTCCTTTTATACACAAAGGGGTTGCCACATCGGCACACAGGAGGTGGCAAGCTACAGTGGTACGAGCTTATCACTTGATCAACATAGGACAAGCGCATTTAATAAGATGCATACGTGTCCTCTCGCTTTATTGGGGACGACAACAAAGGCCATCCCGTCCTTCGCCGCTTCCCCTCGCCTTGCCACGTGTCTGGGCCAACGAGGCATGGAGCGCCATGCTGGTCAACCAGCTCCTGTGTTGGCAAAGTGGTAGGCTTCCACGAAGATCTGCATGCCGCCACGAAGGCAACTGCTTCACTGGCATTCTTATCACCGTGTTGGAGTGGTGCTGAGGTGGCAGAACCCTGCCGAGCGTGGGCCTAGCCACGACCTAGCGATCACCCCTGGCAAGGCTTGTCGGGGGCCTTGGAGTTGTCCCTGCATTGGGTCTTGCTGCGGGTCTTCATCATTTGGTCCCACATGGACTCGTGGGCCGTTGATCTTCGTGATGAGCCGCATGCTAGCAGGCATGTGCTCTCCAAATCTTGATCTTGAACATCGTCGATGGTGTCGGAGCTCTCACCCCCAAGGGTGGTGGCTCGGCCGGTCCCTTTGCAAGCTGTGCTGGCAAGCGGCTTGCCGGGGGCCTCGCAGGTCGCCTCGACAAGGCTTGTTGCCGGGCGTGGTCCTGCTTGCCTCTTGCTGCTTGCTACTTTGGGCAGCTATCTTGATATCCTTTGTACCTGTCTTGCCTTCTGCTGTCTTCCTTTGCCTAACCATGTCCTACTGTAGGGGTGGCTGCGATCGTCCGTGCACAAGTAAGGGGTATAGAAGTACCCACACTTTTGTATACCAATAGGAGCCCATGGGCCTGGGCCACACATAAGCGCAAGGCCTAGTTGGGCGAGGCCCAAAGCAGTGCGCAGGCGGGCGTGGCAGAGGCGAGCTGCCATGATCTCTTTATCTACTGTGATTCCCCACAACTTGCGTCGAGTGTGTGACGTGGGGGTCATGCGTGGAGTGATTGCAACATGCTTGTGTCACCCCATGGTGAATAGTAAAGAGGCGGCCTGTTTCCGCCTCAAAAAAGTGGGAGAAATCGTGGGGCCGCTGCTCATTTACTCTCCTTGCCTTCCTCAATCTTGGAGCCGCCGTTCCATGTTTCCTCCTACGCCCACCTTTTCTGCCACGTACGCCGCATGCATGGCGCGAGGTAGGTGATGGACGCATGGGATACGGGAAAGCAGGCCATGGCCGATACCCATGTGCCTTTGATTGGTGCGGGGAGGGCGGTCGACGACCTTGCTCGTTATCAGTGGCTTTAATGAGTAGGTTTTGAAAGGGCTTTTCAGAGGCGCAAGGCCAGCCTTCCGTATCCTTGGTCTGGCTATACAAAGAGGTCCAGGAGGAGGTGGGAGGTCTCGCGTCTTCTTCTTTCCCCGTCCTCCATCCATCACCATGCCGAGAGGGCACGGCCGTGGTCGTCACTCCAGGGAGGAGACTAGATCTTCTTCCCGCCAGAAAGCCGCGGCGGTCAAGGAAGAGCCAGATGCTCAAGGCGAAGGCGTCAGACGGGGCCGCTGTCGGTGAGGTGGTCGAGGCAGAGGTGGGCGTGGAAGAGGGGCATCCGTGGCGCCACCTTCTCCGCCTCCGTCTGCTCCTGCCTTGTTGAGCGGCCATGTTGGAGACACGGCGCTAGAGTTTATCTTGCAGTTGCACGAGCCGCCACATATCCGCCCCCGCCTCCCCAAGGCGTTTGCAAGGGTGATGGAGATCGACCAGCCGCCGAAACTGTGGCTTCACATGAAGGGGTGCTGCAATGGAGACATGTGGGCGAACACAAGGATCCCCATCCCTCATGTAATGCTCCTTCGCCGGGGTTGGAAAACCTTGGCACGCACCCACTGCTTGATGAAGGGGCATGTTCTCCACTTCAAACTAGTGAGCGACCTGCTCTCCGTCAAGGTCTTCGGGCGCTCAGGACACAGGTTAGGAAGCTGTGCGGAGAGCTCGACCAACGACGAGAGCTCCTCCTCAAGCGACAGCGGTGAAGAGGGCAGTGAGAGCGACAATGGGGGTAGCAGGCGGGAGGATGATGGGTCCGACTAGGTGTTTTACACACCGTCCCTAGGTGACACCGGCAGCACCATCATCTGCACCTGGCCTCCCCTCCGGCAGAGCAATTTGCCGGGGAGTAGTTCTTGGCGGTGGCTTCCCAGGCCAGCTCCTTGAACTTCTCGGGGTTGCCGCCCTTGGTTGCGGCGCTAGAGGGCTGGAGAAGATGAAGAAGGCAGGTGGCATGTCGGGGAAACTGATCCACGAACACCAATGGGACCGGCGGACCGAGCCCCTTTCGGTTCGGCAAGGGGCAGAGATCGCACGAAGAGCGGATCGAGGCGAAGCACACGAGCAGTTTACCCAGCTTCGGAGCTCTCCGGAGAGATAACACTCCTACTGCTGCATGTCTGAGTGTATTGAGTTCTTGCTCGGGAGCGCTGAGTGCTACAGTACACACTAGCTACTAACGAGACCGAGCGTGAGTGTTTTTCTGCCTTCCGCCCCTTCTCTATGTTGCGCATGGGCCTCCTTTTATATGCTAAAGGGGTCTCCGACAGGTGGCAACGTAGACAAGGGTAAAAATAGAAAAGGAATTGCGGTTCGTACAACTACCTGTAGAGTGTATCATTAAATGCCCGTCTACATCGCCCAAATAGTGCAAAAAGGGACCGTCAGGGACGCCACCGCTTGCCACGATGGCAATCTTGTCAGCGTCGCTTGCCACCGCGCACCGCTGGCCGCACAGCCTCTTGCCACACGCGCCTGGAAAGGTCCCAGGGCGACACGTTGGTGGATGAGCTGGAGCGCTGGTACAGAGTGGTAGTTTGCCGCGGCAAGCGCCTTGCCGCGGTCATTGTCTTGTCGCGTCCGGAAGCTTGTCGCTCACCAGGCCTCACCGGGAAGCGTGGCGCGTCGCGGCAAGTTCCTTGAGATGCCTTGGTTGGCCTTCCCGGCAAGCTCCTCCTGCCGGGGCCTTGTCGCCTTGGCTTGAACACTTTGTTCTTGAATGGCTTCAAAGGAACCACGGAGGACCTTGGCGGTCACCCGGCAAGCCTTGCCGCGGGGTGCTGCAACTGCCCGTGCACAAGTTCGGGATACTAGGGTACCCCTACTCTAGTACACCGACAGGAGCCCCCGGGCCTGGGCCACACACGGTGCCAAGCGCTGTTGGACCAGGCCCAAAACAGGGCACGAGCACGCGCGGCCTGGGTTACGCCGTATCTCACTCTGTATCCACCGCGCCCTCCTCGAGCGGCACACATCGAATGCGGTGTCGTGGGAGAGATCGTGGGTGGTTTCTTTATTCGGAAAGACGGAACGTCTGCCCCCTCCCTCTTTATAAGCAGGGGAAACAGGGGCAGTTCGCCCATCTCGCCGGTTGCTATTCCAATCTCAAAAACCTCCGCCGCTCCCCCCTTCTTCCCAAAGCTAAAAGAGAGCAGCGCTCCGCCCCTCATCGCCACCGGCACCACCAACGGCGTCGATCTCTCTCACCACCTCCGCCATGGCTCCGAAAGCCGGGAAGGTTGTGAAGTCGGCCGAGGCTCAGCGGCTTGCGGCGCTGCGAAAGGAGCGGGCAACCTTTCCCCCTCAGCTCGCCGCGAAGGATCTGAGGGAGTATTACTACCTCTTCTGGTCGACGGAGACGCGAGCGCATCCGCGCACGAAGGTACTCTCAGCTGCCGCCTCGGAACTGGCTCTGAATGGATATCCCTTCTTCACGTTGTTCTTCTATTGCGGGCTCTGCCCGCCTTTCTATGAGTTTTTCTATGACATTATGAACACCTATGGGTTCCGCCTCCTTGACTTCACCCCCAACGCCGTTCTGACCATGGCAGTTTTCGCACATCTCTGCGAAAACTTTGTCGGAGTCTATCCAAATGTAGCTCTTTTTCGCCACTTCTTTATGCCCCGACTTGAGAGAGGGGAGCCTTTATCCGGCGGAATCGCCTGGATCTCGAGAACCGGCAAGAAGGAAGCTTATCTGGAGGGAGAGCTCCGCAGCAAGTGGGATGAATGGAGAGTAGACTGGTGCTGGATTGTTGAGGAGAACCCGCAGCCATTTACCGCCCAGCGGCAAGCCCCAGTAGCGCGCAGCAACGATTGGAGCAACGTGGCCATCACCCAGATCCTACGCCTCAGGCTTGCCGGGCTCATCGTAGGCGCCGTTGGCGCAGATTTTCTTCGCCGCCGCATCGCCCCCCTGTAGGAGAGGAGGAGACCCGCCTGTGAGTTCCAGAATGCGGCGGATATCATGAGGCTGCGCCCGGGCCTCAACTTCAACTTCACTGTCCTGGAACTGGACGCGATGCTCCTGGAACTGTTCAAGCACGATCCTCAACATCCCGAAGTGTTCAGGTTGCCGAGGGGTGTCGTTCCGCTGTGCAACAACTCCTCGCTCGACCGCATCCGTGCAATGATGCCACTGTGCGATTCGCATGGAATTGCCCCAACTTGGCAAGAGCCTGTAGACGACGTCGTGCAGGAGTTCTTTGACGGCTTGGTAGAAATGCCGGTCCGCTCCGATGAACAGAAGAGCCTTACTCGCGACACCACCGATGCGGAGATGCAGCGCATCGCCACTAGGCTCGAAGAGGCGGCGGCAGCCGCTGCCGCAGGCAAGTTTGGATTCACCGTGGAGGAGGCAGAGGCAGCAGAGGTGGCAAGCCTTGCCGAGCGAGAGGAGCTTGCCGGCGAGGGAGAGCTTGTCGGGCCTGAAGCTGAGTCGAGCGAGCCCGCCGAGGGCGCGAGCGACTCGTTGAAGATCGACTCCTCCTCTTTCTCACCTTCAGACAGCTCGCCGCAAGCGGAGCCCCCAGTTCCACCATTCCACCAAGAAGGCGTCTTCGCAAGGCCGGGGACGTAGCGGGGCGGCAGACAAGTCAACAGCCGCCGCGCTGCGCGACGCGCTCCACCGTGGCAAGCACTGTTGCCGCGGGAGCACCTCACACTGCTGCGGCAATTGGAGCGAGGCCCTCCCAGACCACCGCTTCTGCTCCCGCCAAGCGGCTAAGGGAACCTACTCCTCTGCCTTGTCGCGCCAAAGGTGGGCCGGACTTCGACCTCTCCGCGCTCAGCTCCGACGAGGAAGAGGAAGAGTAAGATTCTTTGTTGTACTTGTAGTTCTTCAATTCTTGCTGTTTTGTCTTGTATTGGATTTGCTTTACTCCGAACCCATTCCTTTTCAGGACTCTGGCCCAGAGAGCGGCGAAGAGAGCCAAGGTCCCGGTGATTGTCATCGAGGACGAACCCACTGCGACAGCAGGGGGTGTGTCCGAGACCACCTTGCCGGACCCGGCAACTATTCCCCAAAGCAGCCCCCAGCGCAGCCCCCAGCGTAAGTATATGGTTTACTTCCTGCTGTTAGGCGCGCATGGGTGCTCTTTCTTTGCTGACATCTGACTATTGGTTTGCGTAGGAGCAGAGCAGTCTCACCAAGAGTGCCCGGAAGCCGCTCCCGACATGCCATCTGCTTCGACTACACCGCCAAGGGAGGATTCCCCAGCAAGGGAGAATTTTCCGGTAAGGGAGAAGTCTCCGGCAAGGGACAGTTCTCCGGCAAGGGACAGCACCAGCGACCCCCCGGTGGCGGAGACCACGACTATAGATCCTAGTACAGGTAATCCTCTTGCCTGAAAACTTCCCTTGGGTTCTTCTTCCTCTGATTTTCTTTTTGAATATTTGCTTGACTTTTCTTCCTTTTCTGGTCGACAGGTCCATCTGCCATGGAGTCGATGGAAACCGAGGTCGCCGGTGAGGAGAACGCGCGTGGCAATACCAACGACGCCGCTGTCACCGAAGAAGAAGCCGGCGCTGATGATCCCGCCGGCGGAGAGGCCGCCAAAGCTACCGCCGCAGAAGCTGACAAGGGGTCCGGCGATCACACTTACGGCCCCGAGGCCGCAGGACCGTCAGGCGCTACGCCGACCGCCGATCCCTCCGTCGCTGCTGCAGCGTCAGGCTCCGAAGAGCCCCAGCCCGGCGCCTATTTGAAGGCCGGCGATGGCGTCTTCATCAAGCTCCCCTGGGCGTCGAGCTCCAGGGCACCGATCGAAGGAGAAATCTTTGATGAAGAGTTGCTCGCCTCCGCTGGGCTGACACTGGTCGACGCACCGAGCAGCAGCAGCGGCGAGCCTGAGGAGGAGCAGCTACTGCGGAAGCTGTTGTCGCTCTACCGCGCCCGACAGGCCAAGCTGGTATCCCGAGAAGCACTTGTGGCGAAGGCGGGAGTGGACATTGAGAAGCGCGCGGAGGAGCTCCGGGGCCTCAACCAGGAAGCTCTCCGGTCCCTGGCAGAGGAGCGGGAGCAACTCGCCGAGGAGTGTAAAGCCTTCCTCCTTGGGAAGGCTGAAGTTGAAGAGCAACATCAGCTTGCTGCCGAGAAGCTGTCTGCGCAGGAAGGCAAGTTGGCGCAGCGGAAGGTTAACCTTGACAGCCACGAGGAGGAGCTTGCCGCGTGCAAGCAAACATTTAGCGGGGCTCTCAAGGAAGCAGAGGATGCTGCCGCAGCTGCCGAGGCCGCCAAGAAGGAGCTAGAGACGAAGGTGGCGCAGCTGGAGGCCGATCTCAAGGTGAGCGGCGAGGAGCTTGCTGCGCTCAAGCCTGAGCGCGAGAAGGACGCCTACACCCTTGGCGAGCTGCAGGGTCGTCTCGCCGAGAGGAGCAAGGAGCTTAGCGCCACCAAGGACTCCAACGCAGATCTTGAGTTGAAGCTGACTACTTTGACCAAGACGCTGGACGGCGCCAGGGAGCAGGAGGTGGCCTTGAAGGAGAAGATCAAGGCCGACGAGGCGCTGCTGGCGAGTGCTTCTGCCGCCCAGAACACTTTTAGGGAGAATGTGGAGCACTGGACCGAGGGTCTCGTGCATGTTGCCACAGCCATCGATAGGGAGCTGGCGCAGCTGGGGATGGAGGATCTCGGGTATTCCTCCGATGAGCACCTCCAACCCAGCGCCAAGCTCAGCTTGTTCTTCAAAGGCGTGGCGACGGCCCTCCAGCGACTCCGGGAGAAGATCCCAAAACAGCTGGCCGATGAGTCGCGCAAGATCTGCGTGGAAGTTCCTCAAAAGGTGCTGGTGAAGGTGGCCTTCCGCAACCCAAGCCTCAACCTCACCAACGTCCTCAGGACCTTGCCGCCGGATGCTGATCTGGAAGCGCTCAAGACCCTTGTCGCACCCATTGTGGACAAGGTGAGCGGGATCAAGAGGGTTGAGGGCGATCGCGTAGATTAGGCCGCCCGTTTTCTCTTTTTCTTGTCGCTGCTGGTCATGTTATGAGAACAACCTGTTAGAGCTGCGACAAGCTATCTTGTAATATGACTCTATTTTGGGTAGCGATGGCTATGTTATTTCCTTCACTTGATTCCTTCCTTTGTATGTTTTTGCCCTACGCTTTTAGGGAACTTGTCGGCGCAGGCACCTTAGCCGCGAGCGCTGAGTGCGGGACGTCAGCAGCCTGCTGGCGGTGCCGCTACCGACAAGAAACCTTGTCGCAACTAGTCGCATCTCACTTAAGTTGTTGAGCGGACTCGAAACAAAGTAAGGGCGCAACTAGCTACGAGTTGGTTCCTCCGCGCACAGGTTTTCCATACAAAGCACGGTCGTTCGAGGAAGATAACTTAAAATTTTTAAAACTGATTGCTCAAACTTTAGCAACTTAGCTTTTCTGTCGTTTGCTTCCCGGTAAGGCGAAACTTCCTCGAACGATGCTTGGTCCACACCATTATCTTCTCCTTTCCCCCCGGCAAACTTGTGGGCGAGGGAACCTTCCTTTCTTTGAGAAAGAGAAAGAAGAGAAAACAAAGATATGGAGCCTTATGGCTCGTTATTGCTTACCGGGGGTAGGCGCTGCACAAAGTGTCAGATAACGCATGCAAAAGAAGTAGAAAGCATGAAATTGACAAGATGTGCGGAGCACATGAGTTTTACTTATGCACGGGGTCTGCGCCCGGCTTCGTACAAAGGATTACATGCAACATCGACAAGACTTGTACAAAAGGTGGTTGCCGGAACAGGTTCTGGCAACCGCGCCCTACGGGTAAAACTTACGAAGATGCTCAATGTTCCAGGAGTTGCTCACCGGAATGCCATCTTCGGTCCCAAGGAGGACAGCGCCAGGCCTAGTGACTCGTTTCACCCGGTAAGGGCCTTCCCACTTCGGCGTCAACTTGTTGGAATTCTTGGCGGACTGAACGCGCCGAAGAACAAGGTCGCCTTCCTCGAGACTTCTGGCATTAACTTTGCGGCTATGGTAGCGGCGCAAAGCTTGCTGGTATCGAGCAGCTCGTACAGCGGCCTGAAGACGGTCCTCCTCAAGGAGCAGGGCGTCATCTTGTCGCAACTGCTCTTGCTCAAGCTCATCATAAGCGAGCACTCGAGGTGACCCGTATACGAGTTCCGTGGGGAGAACTGCCTCTGCTCCATAGACTAGAGCGAAAGGTGTCTGGCCAGTGGCTCGATTTGGCGTCGTCTTGATCGACCAAAGAACCACCGGCAGCTCCTCAATCCAGTTCTTTCCGCACTTGTGCAGCCTGTCGAAAGTCCTGGTCTTGAGCCCGCGCAGCACTTCAGCATTCGCCCTCTCCGCTTGACCGTTACTTCTCGGATGAGCAATAGAAGCGAAGCAGACCTTGGCGCCAAGATCTTGGACGTACTGCATGAGGGTGCGGCTCGTGAATTGCGTGTCGTTGTCGGTGATGATCCTGTTAGGGATCCTGAAGCGGCAAACAATCGACCTGAAGAACTTGACTGCTGACTGTGCTGTCACCTTCCTCACTGCTTCCACTTCTGGCCACTTTGTGAACTTGTCGATTGCAACGTACAAGTACTCAAAGCCCCCGACAGCTCAGGGAAAGGGGTCGAGGATGTCGAGCCCCCAGACCGAAAATGGCCAGGATAAAGGGATTGTCTGGAGAGCTTGAGCTGGCTGGTGTATCTGCTTGGAATGGAACTGGCACGGTTCACACTTGGTTACTTGTGCAGTTGCATCCTGGAGGGCTGTCGGCCAAAAGAAACCTTGCCGGAACGCTTTGCCGGCAAGTGCTCTTGTGCCAATGTGGTGACCACATATGCCTCCATGTATCTCTGCCAACAGCTTTTGTCCGTCTTCCCGGTGAATACACTTCAATCTCACACCGTTGAGTCTTCTTCTGTACAGTGTGTTGTCGACAAACTGGTACATACTTGACTGCCGGGCTACTCTTTCCGCTTCTTCTTGCTCTTCGGGAAGTTCTCCTGTCTGAAGGAAACGGAAAATCTGCTGTGCCCATGCTGGAGCTTGCGGCTCGACAACAAGGACTAAAGGCACATCTGCTGCTGCGGGAACATCCGCTTCTACGGCGAGAACCTGCGGCTCAGTGGGAGCTTGACGTTCCCCGGCAAGCTTGCCGGAGCAAAACTTGTCGGGAGCGTCTGCTTCAACGGAACAAACCCTAGGGCTTGCCCTCAGCACCCTTGGTGTTGATCTTGAGGACCTTCTTGGCGGCGGCTTCGGGGAGCTCTGCCAGAAAATAGTCACCAGAAATCAACTTCCTCTTCTTGCTCTGTCCAGTTGATGGCGTTACAGACGGTTGAGTCAGTTTGAGCACAAAGATCCCTGGTTCCACAGGTAACTTAAGTGCGGCGCACTTCGACAGGCCATCGGCAATGTCGTTCTAAGCTCTTGGAACATGTTCCATCTGTAGGCCGTCAAAGTGCTCTTCTAGCTTTCTCACTTCATCAACGTATGCTTCCATTAGCGGACTCTGATAATTCTTGTTCACTTGGCGGACGACAAGCTGTGAGTCACCCCTGACAATGAGCTTCTTGATCCCAAGGTCTGCTGCGATCCTCAGACCGGCAAGCAAACCTTCATACTCTGCGGTATTGTTCGTTGCTTGCTCCTTGGGAAAGTGCATCTGGACTACGTACTTGAGGTGCTCTCCGGTGGGTGCAACAAGTAGCACGCCCACACCGGCGCCTTGCAGCGAGAAGGCACCGTCAAAGTACATCAGCCACCCTTTGCTTGCTTCCTTGATGGGGATGCTTGTTTCTGAAATTTCTTCATCTTGTGTTGGCGTCCATTCTGCTATGAACTCTGCCAATGCTCTGCTTTGGATAGTTGAAGTTCTCTCAAACTTGAGGCCAAAGCTTGACAGTTCCAGTGCCCACTCGACAATCCTGCCTGTTGCTTCTGGATTTTGCAGTATCCTCTTCAGCGGAAAACGAGTGACGACTGTGATCTCATGTGCTTGGAAGTAATGGCGCAGCTTTCTCGAGGTCATGAGAAGGCCGAAAAGCAATTTATGCACACCAGAGTACCTTGACCTAGCCCCCTGCAGAAGGGAACTGACAAAGTAAACTGGGCGCTGCACCATTCTTTTCTGCATCTTCTCATGCGCTTGCGCAGATCCATCTTTGTCGGGACCAGAGCTTGCCGGTGAAGTCCCCTGCTTGTCGCTGGATGCATCTGCCGTGGTTGCTGGCTCATCATCCGCCTCCCTCTCCGCTACTAACGCAACACTAACCACTTGATTGGTTGCCGCTATATATAGCAGCAACTTCTCTTGTGGCTTAGGTGCGACAAGTGTTGGAGTGGAGGACAGGTATCTCTTTAAGTCCTGCAGTGCAGCCTCCGCTTCCGGAGTCCATTTCATTGGACCTGCCTTTTTCAATACTTTGAAAAATGGCAGGGCGCGCTCAGCAGACCTAGAGATAAACCTGCTGAGAGCAGCTAGGCAACCGGCAAGTCTTCGTACATCCTTGACGCGCTTTGGTGCTTCAATCTGCTCAATGGCCTTGATTTTGTCGGGATTGGCTTCAATTCCTCGCTGAGACACGAAGAAGCCGAGAAGCTTGCCGGAGGGGACTCCAAACACACACTTCTCGGGGTTAAGCTTGAGGTTGATCTTGCGCAGATTTGCAAAGGTTTCGTCTAAATCTTGAATCAGAGTCGCCTTGTCCTTGCTCTTGACCACTATGTCATCCATGTATGCTTCCACATTTCTATGTATTTGCGGCTCAAAAGCGTCATGGACTACCCTTGCAAATGTTGAACCAGCATTCTTTAAACCGAAAGGCATCCGTACGAAACAGTATGTGCCACATGGGGTGATGAATGCGGTCTTCTCCTCATCCTCTTCGGCCATGAAGATCTGATGGTATCCTGAGTATGCATCAAGAAATGAAAGCAAGTCACATCCGGCCATGGAGTCAACAATCTGGTCGATGCGCGGCAAGGGAAATGGGTCTTTGGGACAAGCTTTATTGACATCGGTAAAGTCGATACAAAGCCTCCATTTCCCGTTTGCCTTGTGCATGACTACAGGGTTGGCCAACCACGTAGGATGGAGCACTCCTCTGACAAGGCCTGCTGCTTCCAATTTCTTGATTTCGTCTGCGATGAATTCTTGGCGCTCCACTGCCTGCTTCCTGACTTTCTGCTTAACGGGCCGCGCATGAGGACAGACGGCAAGATGGTGCTCGATTACTTTCCTGGGAACACCGGGGATGTCAAACGGTTGCCACGCAAATACGTCGACATTCGCCCGCAGGAAAGCAACGAGCGCGCTTTCCTATTTAGGGTCGAGAGTGGCACTGATGGTAAAGGTACCACCAGTGCCATCCTCCTTGGCGGGCACCTTCTTGGTCTCTGGTGGAGCTGCCATTGTCTTCTTACACTTGCCGGTGGAGCTCGATGGTGCGTCCTCGACGGTAGCGCAGCACTCCGAAGAGGCGCGCTTGCCGGACTGGGCATCAGAACTCTTGCCGGACTTGGTCTTCTTCTTTGCCCCGGGAGCTTCAACGGCAAGTGACTTGCGATCTGTTGCGGCTGCTGATTCCCGGTAGATCTTGTCGGCGCAGATAAGAGCATCCTTCTTGTCGCCAGGGACAGAGATGACACTTATCGGGCCTGGCATCTTTAGCATGTTGTATGCATAGTGAGAGGCTGCCATGAATTTGGCGAGTGCTGGATGGCCGAGTATCCCATTGTAAGGCAATGGAAAGTCAGCAACGTCAAAAAGTGACCCTCTCAGTCCTGAAGTTCAACTCGCTGCCAAATGTCACCGGCAACATGATCTTTCCCTTCGGCTTGCTCCTTCGCGGATTGATTCCTTGGAATGTGCCGGTCTCTTCGAGCTCGTCATTAGGGATCTAGAGTTTCTGGAGTACCGCGGAGGAGATCAGGTTCAAGCCGACCCCGCCATCAACTAGCATCTTAGTGACCTTGAGGTTGCGGATAGTTGGTGAAACCAACATCGGCAAGCACCCGACCGCAGTTATGCGATCAGGGTGGTCCTCAATATCAAAGATGATAGGCGTGCTGGACCCTTTCAGAGGCTTGCGTGACTCGACGGGTGGTTCTGCCGCATTGAGTTCCCGCACCCACTGCTTGAGCTGGCGGTGTGAAGTATGCAGAGAAGCACCGCCGTCAACGCACATGACCTCTGTGGCTTTCTAGAACTCCTGCTCATCGGTCTCGTCATCATCCATATCTTCATTGTCGTCGTCATCTTCATCCTTGTCGCGGCCCCGGGGAGGTCTGTCTCCTTGCCGCTGCTTGGCCTTGCCGCGGCGTCCTCCTCGGCCGGGGCGTTTCTTGCCGGCTCCTCCAGCACCTTCCTGTGCCTTCTCCTTGTCGCGTCGCTCGTATTCAGCCTTTTGCTGCTCGACAAGCTGCTCGACCTTCTTGCAGCACTGGAGGTCATGGCCCTTGGTGCGGTGGATCTTGCAGTACTGCTTGTTGGTGCCGTCCTGCTTGTCGGCGACCGCCACAGCCTGGTAGTTGGTGCCTGCGGCAATCTCCTCACCGGAGCTACCAACTTTGGCTTTCTTGGCACCACCTCCATTGCCGGACTGCTCAACGACTAGCACATCTTTGCCTTTCTTCTTCCTGTTGTTCTGCCGCCGGTTTTTCTTTGCCGGGGCAGCCTCCTCACTATCAGATCCTCCTGCTTCTGTATTCTCTCCGGGGAGTTTCCTCCCTTCCTTAGCACGTGCACACTTGTCCGCCAGGGCATATAGCTCACTAACGTCTCTGATCTTGCACATCGCCATCTCCTCCCGCATCCTGCGGTTTCTGCGGCAGGGTGGACATCTGGGATGTTGTGCTGTACGCGGCTGAATCTCTGAATGTACTTGCGCAGGGGCTCTCCTTCCTTCTGGGCGAGCAGATGAAGGTCACTCTCTTGGCCATGAGGCTTGCGGCCGCCTGTAAAGGCGCCGACAAACTGATGGCATAGGTCTGCCCAGGAGGATATGGAGTTGTCCGGCAAGTGCATGAGCCAGGATCTGACATTGGGCTTGAGCACCAGCGGGAAGTAGTTGGCCAGGATCTTGTCGTCCCGCCCCCCGGCAGCTTGCACCGCGATGGTGTAGATGCTGAGGAACTCCGACGGATGCGACTTGCCGTCGTACTTCTGTGGTACGTCTGGCTTGAAATTCTTCGTGCTAGGCCACTGGACTTGCCACAGCTCACGAGTGAACGCAGGGCAACCTACCACGTACGGCAAGTCGCCTGGTTCCCCTGGTGCATGCATGTCGACAGAGGGCCCAGCGCACTGGTCCGATTGACGCCGCGCTTCTCTTTGGCGCTCGATGCGAGTTTGAGCATCTTCTTGCTGTCGTTCGTGAAGAACTTGGCGCTAATCGCGACGAGCTCGTGGATCTGATGATGCGGTGGAGTCGCTGTCGAGGTGGATCCGACGAGTCGGCTATCTTGGCCTTCGGGGTGGAGAGTGCATGGTGGTTGCACTCCCACCGGTTTCGTTGCCATCGGCTCGTGCCTGGTAGTCCTTCCGCGGCAGCGATGTACTCGGCTGCCGCGGAGTGTCGCCGTTGGCGAAGCCGATGAGACTCTGAATGGTGGCTCTCCATTCATCGATCTTGTCTGCCGTTGGAGGGTAATCCAGGAGCAGTTGAGCTCGCGCCAAAGCTTCTGCTGGGGTGGTGGGCGGCAGTGGCGAACGGCGCGAGGAGCGGGATGTGCTTGGACTTCTAACTATGTTAGAAGGAGCAGTATCCCATCTAGGCGACCGTGTCTCGCTCGTGCCAGCATGTTGGCGTGCATGCTGGTCTTGAGCACCCCAAGATCCACCAGCTCGATCTTGGTCCAATAAACGTATGGCACTGCGAATACCATGACGCTGTCGGTCCTGCGCCTCCTGAGATGGGCGCGGTGCATGTACGGACGCCTAGGTCTGCGCAGCCTTGTCCTTGGACCTGGCAGCACCGTGGGCTCCCTCGTCGATGCCCATTCTTCCGCCGGCGTCTACCCCACCACCCGTTTGCTCCGGTGGTGGTGGGATCGACGTGGACGGAACAGCTGCCGCCGAAGCCTTCTTCTTTGGTGGCATGTCGATGAAGAAGATGAAGATCTAGCTCGTGTGAACGTTGGATCAGGTTCACACAACCTCGACGCCCCCTACCTGGGGCGCCAAAGATGTCGGGGAAACTGATCCACGAACACCTATGAGACCAGCGGACCGAGCCCCTTTCGGTTCGGTGGGGGGCGGAGATCGCACGAAGAGCGGATCGAGGCGAAGCACACGAGCAGTTTACCCAGCTTCGGAGCTCTCCGGAGAGATAACACTCCTACTGATGCATGTCTGAGTGTATTGAGTTCTTGCTCGGGAGCGCTGAGTGCTATAGTACACACTAGCTGCTAACGAGACCAAGCGTGAGTGTTTTTCTGCCTTTCGCCCCTTCTCTACGTTGCGCATGGGCCTCATTTTATATGTTAAAGGGGTCTCCGACAGGTGGCAACGTAGACAAGGGTAAAAATGGAAAAGGAATTGCGGTTGGTACAACTACCTGTATAGTGTATCATACCTAACCCTGACGGCAGGGGACAAAGGCATTAAATGCCCGTCTATGTCGCCCAAATAGTGCAAAAAGGGACCGTCAGGGACGCCACCGCTTGCCACGATGGAAATCTTGTCAGCGTCGCTTGCCACCGCGCACCGCTGGCCGCACAGCCTCTTGCCACGCGTGCCTGGAAAGGTCCCAGGGCGACACGTTGGTGGATGAGCTGGAGCGCGGGTACAGAGTGGTAGTTTGCCAAGGCAAGCGCCTTGCCGCGGTCGTTGTCTTTTCGCGTCCGGAAGCTTGTCGCTCATTGGGCCTCGCCAGGACGCGTGGCGCATCGCGGCAAGTTCCTTGAGATGCCTTGGTTGGCCTTCCCGGCAAGCTCCTCTTGCCGGGGCCTTGTCTCCTTGGCTTGAATACTTTGTTCTTGAATGGCTTCAAAGGAACCACGGAGGACCTTGGCGGTCACCCGGCAAGCCTTGCCGCGGGGTGCTGCAACTGCCCGTGCACAAGTTCGGGATACTAGGGTACCCCTACTGTAGTACACCGACATGGCGGGCCGTCAAGTCGGAGTACGATGGCATCGAATCCTTCGTCTCGTATTGGCGAACCGCTGCCTCATCCTCCAGCTTCTTCCCCGGCACCGTCATCACCAGCCCTCTTCTGGACGGCCGCCGGGAGGCTCTCTTGGTGCCTTCAGCTGCTCATACCTTGCCTAGGCGCTCTTTTTGCCCTCCTGCTGTCCTGGTCTGCTTCCTGAGGAGAGGGACAAGACAGGGATTATGGGCACCTTATCTCCTCTTTTTCTTTTTTTAAATCTTAAGCTCACGGGAACTTGTTGAATTTATACTTTTCAATCCCTTGCGTATGTTTACATCCCATATGAATTGTACTTGTAAAAACGTATTAATGAAGAAAAGGGCGCTTTCCGGGTTCTTTTGTGCACGAGCGGGGCTCACACCAAGGAATGAGTCCTTGTTATCTTAAGATAAACATTGTCACCCGGCAACAGACCTTGCCATCCTCCCGCTCCATAAATCGCCTACACTCATGCCCTTGGCGGGAGTAGGAGCGGAGTAGGATTAGGCCCTTCGTTTTTTCCCTCCCATCGCATTACAACCAAGTTCCGGCCCAAAGAAGGGTTTCTGGGCACGGGAAAGAGGGAGTACGATGGTATGGGAATGAACAAATTTTCATATGTCCAAGTTCCATACGGAAGTACATAGCATGGGTCAAAAAGACTTATCTAAGTCTGTAGCCCCCGGCAAATTTGGATTGCCGTAGTTGGATACTTGAAGTTGCAGCCCCCGGCAACCTTAGCTTGCCGGGGTCAGACGCTGATCTATCTCCTCTCCTCCGAAGGGTTTGGCAGAAACGCTCAGGCATCCTGCGAACCAAGAAGGATAGGAAGCGACAGAAAGACGCGCACTCGACCTCTGTGCTAGGGGTTAGTCGTGGTTAAGCACTATCGGCCCTAACATAGAGAGAGAAAAACTTGACCTAGCATGCATGCTAAAAGTTAGGGCTCCAGCGCTTCATTTATTTATCTGTTGCTCAGGGTCTGCGCCTGGCTTGTACAAAGGGTGACATGCCTTGCCGACAAGGCTTGTACAAAAGGTGGTCTGCCGGAGGGCCCGGCAACTGCGCCTTATGGGTAAAACATACAAAGATGTTTTGTTGTTCCAGGGGTTGCTCACCGGAACACCATCTTCGGTCCCCAGGCGGACTGCGCCAGGCCTGGTGACTCGTATTACCCGATAAGGGCCTTCCCACTTCGGCGTCAACTTGCTAGAATTCTTGGCCGACTAAACACGCCGAAGAACAAGGTTGCCTTCCTCAAAGCTTTGGGCATGAAACTTGCGGCTATGGTAGCGGTGCAAAGTTTGCTAGTAGCGCGCAGCTCGCACAGCCACCCGAAGACGATCTTCCTCAAGGAGCTTTGCGTCATCTAGGTGCAACCACTCTTGCTCAAGCTCGTCATAAGGGAGCACTCGAGGTGAAGCGTATGTGTGTTTCGTGGGGAGAACTGCCTCCACCCCATATACGAGGGAGAAGGGTGCCTGGCCGGTGGCTCGATTTGGCATCATTCCAACTGACCAAACAACCGTTGGCAACTCATCAATCAAGCGTCTTCTGCACTTGCGTAGCTTGCACAAAGTCTTTGTCTTTGCCGCCAAGGTCTTGGACATGCTGCACAATGGTGTGACTTGAGAACCACGTGTCATTGTCAGTGGCGACCCAGTTTGGCACACCCAAACGGCATACTAACCCATTTAAGAACATGACAACTGATAACCTCATAAAAAAGGGAGAATTACTCAAAGTTGATATAACTTAGCTTTTTGGTCGCTATGTGGATCATCGTTGTGGCCATGGGTGCCGCCGCTTGCCTTCTTCTTTGGAGGCATGGTGACGAAGGCGCCATTGTCCAAACCAACGGACCAGATTCTCACAACTAAATCCCCCTACCTGGC
This sequence comes from Triticum dicoccoides, assembly GCF_002162155.2. NCBI lineage: Eukaryota > Viridiplantae > Streptophyta > Magnoliopsida > Poales > Poaceae > Triticum > Triticum dicoccoides. Next base: position 275,072,750 of record NC_041385.1, on the reverse strand, counting down.
GCGCCAAAGATGTCGGCGAAACCGATCACCTATGGGGTCACAAGGATCCCTTCTATGTTTGGCGGCGGACTAGTTGCACGAAGAGCATGTCGAGCCATTAGGACGCAGGGATTTTTCTCTAGGTTCGGGCCATGAAGATGCATAATACCCTAGTCCTGCTTTATCCAGTTATATGTGTGTTCTTGAGCTTTTGAACTAGCTATGATGTGTGCTTTGTCCAAAAGTTTGAATCCCCTCTTTGTGTGCCTCGGGCCTCCTTTTATACACAAAGGGGTTGCCACAGTGGCACATAGGAGGTGGCAAGCTACAGTGGTACGAGCTTATCGCTCGATCAATGTAGGACAAGCGCATTTAATGCGATGCCTAAGTAGGCCTCTCGCTTTATTGCGGACGACAAAAGAGGCCATCCCGTCCTTCACTGCTTCCCCTCGCCTTGCCACACGTCTGGGCTGATGAGGCATGCAACGCCATGCTGGCCAACCAGGTACTGTGTTGGCAAAGGGGTAAGCTTCCACGAAGATTTGCATGCCGCCACGCAGGCGCCTGCTTCGTTGGCATGCTTATCGCCACATTGGAGTGGTGGTGAGGAGGCGGAACCCTGCCGAGGGCGGGCCTGGCCACGGCCCAACGATCATCCCCGTCAAGGCTTGCCGGGGGCCTTGCAGTCATCCCCAGCAAGGGTCTTGCCGGGGGTCTTCATCATTTGATCCCATGTGGACTCGTGGGCTATCGATCTATGTGAGGAGCCGCATGCTACGATGCATGTGCTCTCCAAATCTTGATCTTGAACATCGTCGATGGTTTTGGAGCTCTCAACCCCAAGGGTGGTGGCCCTGCCGGTCCCTTCGCAAGCTGCCCTAGCAAGCGGCTTGCCGGGGGCCTAACAGGTTGCCTCGGCAAGGCTTGTTGCCGGGCGTGGCCCTGCTTGCCTCTTGCTGCTTGCTACTCGGGGCAGCTGTCTTGATATTCTTTGTACCTGCCTTGCCTTCTGCTATCTTCCTCTGCCTCACCATGCCCTACTGTAGGGGTGGCTGCGACCGTCCGCGCACAAGTAAGGGGTACCGAAGTACCCACACTTTTGTACACCGACACACTTCGATCCAGTTAGACTTTCCTGAAACCAGGCATAACACGACAGGTTAGTACATTGAATGTACTTGCAAGCTCACAACAAACAAAACCATAATGACAAACAACATCATGACATTTAAACAAGTTCAATGCAAGTATCAACATGCTACTCATGCAGTGACCAACCTTGTGCATCGAGTCACTCGGACTCTCTTACCAATAGGTTGCCTCGCAACCGAACAGTGATCACAACGGGCCACGAACGGAACCACACTTGGCTCAACGGGTTACCTCATAACCCCATAGTGATCACTCCCAGATCATATGTAATACCAGAATAGTCAGTCTCACTGACATCATAACTCAAACAGTGCGACGCAAATAACTTATTGTGCAAGATTATTTATGAAAGTTGATCCATGGTGTGACTTACTTACAAACTGGGCCCTTATCCGCAGGCGCGGTTATCGATAGATTAATACACCTTGCAGAGGTAGCACACTTTACCCACACCACGGAACCCATGGCCTCGCACTCTCATTCGGGTGGACCTACCGCATTCCGACAGAACCCTCCCATTGCCATGACACTCTTACGACCACTCTGACCAACTCCCCTCTGGGATCAGTCCTGGGTGACCGAGCGTACCAAAGGCAAAACTACCATCATCGTGGCAAATAAACTGTCCCAAACGGGGACATGGTACCATAACAAAAACAGGTCCACAAGGTTATGTTTGCTTACCGGGCGAGGGTAATGCACGCCCATAACCTTACCTTGTTGGAGGCACTAACAAGAGGCATGACAACGGAACGACTATGGCCTCCCCATACTATGGCAAATGTGGTTGCACTTGGCAGCCCGATTCGGTGGCACCATGACCCGACCAACTTTTAAGTTCAAGTTCAATTATCACCAAGTTTAACTTGAAAATAAAAATGCCCGAGTCACAATATGCCATGCTCATGCAACCATGTATCATGCATCATATATCACTTTAACAATAACAGATCGACCTTATTCAAAGTTCTACTTGCACAAACTCAACTTGTAACATTTCTGGTCCTTTCTTACTAGTTATTTCTACTCATTACTTTAGTTGGTATTTATCAAATAAAACTCATTTTTTCATATAGCTAAAATAATACTCATGCTCATAATACCATAGCCATGACAAAATTTACTTAGATCAACTACTCAAGCTATAACTCACTAGTTCAAGCATTTATTTCTGTTAACTAAGCATTTTGATCATGACAAACTAAATAACACAAGCATCGTTTATTTTTAATACTATATGCAATGAATATCATATAAATTCAAGTAGAAAATCATGAAATTGCAAAGACACCATGATCATGTTGTTGTGGCTTGCCTTAGTGCAGAGGAGCTTCACACTCCTCCTGGATGCCTTCAAGAAAAGCTTCACCTTCTGAAAATAAATCAAATGACAAAAAGAAAATATCAATAACACTTCTGAAAATTACAAGAAATTCTAGGCAGCAAGAAAAAATCCCATCTTGGGTGTGCTACTAGGATTTTCCATTAAGAACGTAATGCAAAAAGAATCAACTCATTTGGACTTGTAGAATAAAAGATACAACTATTCAAAGTTCTGGTCAAATTTGAACTAAATTTGAATTAAAAAGAAAAACCAGGGGGTGACATCGAAGGCATAAAATGCCAGGGCGCCACCACTCATACCGCTTCAGGTGCGGCCTGAGTGGCTGACAGTGGGCCCCAACTGTCAGGCCAGAGGGAGAGAGAGAGAGAGAGAGAGAAATAGAGGCGGGCGACGCGGCGACGGCGCTTTCTCTGGGGAGGATTGAAGAGGAGATCGAGGCGCACCTTCTCGTACCTGTAGCGTGACTAGGGGTGCCTTACGGGGTCGGAACAGAGCTCTCCAGCGGCGGCAGCAGGCGGAGTTTGTCAGAGATGGTGGTTCCGGCGATGTAGGGCCAGTCCAGCAGCTCTAACAGCACCAGCACGCACTACTGGATCACCGCCAACATGTAGGAGGGGTCAGTTGAGCTCGAGCGGCTCTGGAGTGGGTGGGGGTAGAGGAGAGGGATCACCGGCGAGCTCGGCGTTGGGACGGCGGCCAGAGGCCTGCCCGGCCGGGCTGCGGCACTCTACGGGTGTGTGAAGGTGTGATGAGTGTGTGTGAGGAGAGGAACAAGCTTGGGGAAGCTCTATTTATAGCCGAGGCCGACACAAGGAACGAGAGCTCGTCGGAGTTCCCTAAAGCCTCGCCCGGTGACGAATGGCGTCAGTGAGAGAGGGGTAAGACGTCGGAGGTCATGCGGGAGCTGTAGGCGAGCTGAGACGAGCACAGGAGCACGGTACACGATGAGCACATGGGCACGGGTGCAGTTAAGGGGGCTCAAACAAAGATGGTGGTGCGGTTTGGCACGGTTTTGCAGCAAATGCAGCAAGCACGCGTGAAACAGAGGCGTTGGCGCAATGCACTGCGCGTCGGACGCATGCCAGCCATCGTGAACTATGGCATCAGGCTGACCTAAGCCCAAACAACATGTCTGGCAGCTATTACTTAGTGGTTTTAGTTGTTTTGCACGTTTGGTTGGATCACATGTACACTGTGGGAGTGGCTATCTTCGTAGCAAGTTTCTGGGCAGAAACTTGCGAGCTTAACTGATAAAAATCTAGTGGGAGTTAAGGGTTGTGCTTTGGTGTTTAGCGATCTCTTAGGAAGGTAATCAAGCTCAGAAAAGATCAGCCCCAAAAGATCAAACAAAAATATACTTGCTGTGCAAAGTGATCATTCTGTCCAGAACAGAAATGATTTCTGTAACAAAAATATTACAAAAAGATATGGAATATTTTTTCTCAGGAAGGTGCCCTAGGGTTCAAAGAATATTTGTGAATTTATTCAGGATTTTCGGAGTAAGAAATCTAGGGGTTGCTTTGGAGCTTTCTTCTCTGAAGTGATTTTCAGGGTGAAAATGAATATTTCTCTTTTATGAAAAATATCCATTGGGCTTTTGTTGGAGTTTTTCAGGGAAGAAAATGTAAGTTAGAGGTGGATGGGTCACTTGGGTGAAAATCAAGGGTAGGCCCAAGTGTTCAAGTCCATTTGAATTGATTCAAAACACCAAAACCAAAGCAAAGGCAATTGAAAGTCCGGAAAAAGAGAGAAGGCAAAAACCAGGCTGTCACACTGGCATTGGGCACTAGGTCAATAAGTTAGTCCCAAAAAATGATATAAAGTTCGTATAAAATGATTGTAAAACATCCAAGAATGATAATATATTAGCATGAATACTTCATAAATTATAGATACGTTGGAGACGTGTCAGGGCCCACAAGGTAGGGGCGCAACCTACCCCGTGGGCACGCCCTCCACCCTTCTGGCCGCCTCGTGGCTAGTCTGACTTGCACTACAAGTCTCCTGGGTGTCTTTTGGTCCAAGAAAAATCATTGCAAAGGTTTTATTCCGTTTGGGCTCCGTTTGGTATTCCTTTTCTACAAAGCTCAAAAACAAGGAAAAAATAGAAACTGGCACTGGGCTCTAGGTTAATAAGTTAGTCCCAAAAATAAAATAAAATAGCATATTAATGCATATAAAACATCCAAAACAGATAATATAATAGCATGGAACAATAAAAAATTATGGATACGTTGAAGACGTATCAGGAATCATAGCTTCCATCATCCTTTCCACACATGGTACAATGCTCTAATATTGATGATCATCACACTTTTATCTACTTACAACTCAAGAATTAGAAATTGATACTAGAACGAAATATGACTCTATATGAATGCCTCCGGCGGTGTACCGGGATGTGTAACTATCAAGAGTGACATGTATAAAAAATATGAACGGTGGCCTTGCAACAAATATTATGCCAACTACATGATCATGCAAAACAATATGACAATGATGGTATGTGTCATAATAAAACAGAATGGTGGTAGTTGCATGGCAATATATCTCGGAATGGCTATGGAAATGCCATAATAGGTAGGTATGGTGGCTGTTTTGAGGAAGGTATATGGTGGGTGTAATGCACCGGCGAAAGTTGTGCGGTACTACAAAGGATAGCAATGGTGGAAGGGTGAGAGTGTGTATAATCCATGGAGTCAACATTAGTCATAAAGAACTCACATACTTATTGCAAAAAATCATTCGCCATCAAAACAAAGTACTACGCGCATGCTCCTAGGGGAGTAGATTGGTAGGAAAAGACCATCACTCGTCCCCGACCGCCACTCATAAGGAAGACAATCATCGAATATCATGCTCCGACTTCATCACATAACGGTTCACCATATGTGCATGCTATGGGAATCACAAACTTTAACACAAATATTTCTACCAAACCAGAATTGCTCATTAGTATGTCTATAATATTACCTTCTTTATATCTCAAAAAAATATGCAAGGAATCAAACTTCTCATAGTATCCAATGCTCTTTATATGAAAGTTTTTATTATATCCCTCTTGGATGCCCATCGTATTAGGACTAAATTAATAACCTAAGAAAATTACCATGTTGTTTAAAGACTCTCAAAATAATATGAGTAAAGCATGAGAGTTCAACAATTTCTATAAAATGAAACCACCACCGTGCTCTAAAAAGATATAAGTGAAGTACTAGAGCAAACTGCCTTGCTCAAAAGATATAAGTGAAGCACATAGAGTATTCTAATAAATTCATGATTAAAGCATGTCCCTCTAAAAAGGTGTGTATAGCAAGGATGATTGGGGCAAACGAAAAGGCAAAGACTCATATTATACAAGACGCTCCAACCAAAACACATATTATGTGGCGAATAAAAATATATCCTCAAGTAAATTTACTGATGGATTGAAGACGAAAGAGGGGATGCCATTCGGGGCATCCCCAAGCTTATATGCTTGGTTGTAGTTGAATAATACGTTGGGGTGCCTTGGGCATCCCCAAGCATAGGCTCTTGCCGCTCCTTATTCCATAGCCCATCAAATCTTTACCCAAAACATGAGGACTTCACAAAACGAAACTCAACAGAAAACTCATGAGATCCGTTAGTATAATAAAATAAATCACCACTTTAGGTACTGTTGTGAACTCATTCTAAATTTATATTGGTGTAATATCTACTATATCCCAACTTCTCCATGGTTCACACCCCCGATACTACACATAGATTCATCAAAATAAGCAAACAACACATAGAAAACATAAATTGTCAAAAACAAAATAGTCTGTAGTAATATGTATATGAAAAACTTTGTATAATTCTATAAATCCAACAATTTTGAAAAATTAGGACAACAGAGGCAATTCATCTAACAATCTTGTGTAAAAAATTCAGATTTTTTCCACGCTCCAGTGAATTTAAACAATTATGGCAATGAGGGCAAAAGTTTCTGTTTTTTAGCAAAACCAAATCAACAATATACCAAAGTATCCCAAAGGTCTTACTTGGCTCAACACTAATTAAAACGCCAAAACACAATTGCTACAGAAGTAATAATGTGTACTTATTGAAAAACAGAACCAAAAATAGAAAACATAAAACTAAAAATGGGTGGCCTCCCAACAAGGGCTATTGTTTAACGCCCCTAGCTAGGCATAAAACATAAATATAGGTATTGTCATCTTTAGTATGAAAACCTTTGATTGCACATTTGTGACTCCTAGGAAGTTCTTGGGTTTATTGACAATCACACTCCTAGGTAGGAAATCAAGATATTCACTCGTAGCAATTGGTTCTTTAACGATATTGATAAAGCTATGGTGAACACTTATCATCCTAAGATCTTCGTTTCCTTTACTAGATGATTCACCTTTATTTTTAGGAACATAAATAAACTTAGTAGCTTTAGTAGCATGAAAACTTGGAGTAGTTTTAACAGAGGCAAAAGAGGAACCCAAGTTGGTAATAATACCTTCTAACTTATTAATTCTAGTAGAACCTTGATCTATTTTCTGATTAACTATAGGTTCCTCTTCCTTTAGATTCTTTAAAGTGATTCCTACCTCAGATCCAATTTGAATAATGTGATTATGGATCTTCTTATCCAAATTTCCAATAAGCTCTATGGTAGAAATTTTATTCTTAATAATATCAAGCCTTTGCATCACAGGTTCCAAAGTTAAAACTATTTCATTAATCATGAGTGGTGGTGAGCCTACCAAATCTATCATAGCATAATAAGCATCCAAGGTATGGCTACCCAAGAAATTTCCTCTAGTAATGGTATCCAGCACATAACTATACCAAGTAGTAACACCCACACAAAAATTGCGAAGGAGAATGGTAGTAGATTGCTTACGAGTAGATCTATTTTGAGCATTGCAAATTGTATACCAAGAATCTTTTAAATTTTCTCCCTCCCTTTGTTTAAAATTGAGAACCTCACTTTCAGGGGTACTAACAATGGTAGGTGGGCTAGCCATGATAGAAAAACAAGCGATCTAGCGCACAAGCAAATGAAAAGCACATGAAAAGACGAACGAAAGAAGGGCGAATAAAAAGGAAATTATTTTTTTATTTTTCTGAAAACATTTTAGAAGTAGGGGAGAGGAAAATGAGAGGCAAATGGCAAATAATGTAAGTGCAAGAGAAGAGAGTTTATGATGAGTACTTGGTAGGCTTCATGTAGAACCTCCCCGGAAACAGTGCGAGAAATTCTTCCAGTTACTTCTTGAGTCTGGGTTGATTTTTCCCTTGAAGAGGAAAGGGTGATGCAGCAAAGTAGAAATAAGTATTTCCCTCAGTTAAGAACCAAGGTATCAATCCAGTAGGAGGCACATGCAAGTCTGTAACATCCCAAATTTTCAATTTGGAATGTTATACATTAGATCATCATTGCATATCATATTTTATTGCATTTTGTCTTGATCCTAGAAATTCTACGCAACTCAAGGACCCACGAAGAGAGTTGGGGATTTCGTTATTTTCATATTTGAGTTTTTCTCAAATTTTGAAAATAGGATCATTTGATTTTAATTATTTTATCTTCGTATATTTCTATTATAAAAATAAGAGAGAAGGGATAAAATGACTTTCCCAAAATGAAGAAATATCAGAGATTTAATAATGAAATCAAATAAGATTTCATTTCGGAGTTTTATCGCTATTTTTCTGAAATAGGAAAAATGCGCGTTTTCCAAATTGCATTTTAGGCCCAAATAAATGTTCATCTTGTCCGGCTTATTTTTAGAGGACGGGGAAAATTTATTTCGGGATTTTTGGAGTACGTTTAGTATTTCTTTTCTTTCTTTTTTCTGCACGTCCGAATTATTAAAAAAACGAACCGACTCGGGCCGCCGTGGACTCCTCTCTGCTCGGCCTTTATAAGCCGCCGACCCCGCCAGCCCACCGCAGCCCAGCCCCGCCACCTAACCCTAACACAGCTGCCGCCGCGCGCGCCGCCGCCGTCACCCCGTGCCCGCGCCGGAGCTGCCCCGCGCCATCGCCGCTGACCCCGCCGCCATCCGCCGCCGCCGCCGACCGGAGCCACCCGCCGGAGCCCCACCGCCCCTCGCCGGACTCCGCCGCCGCCAGAGGTAGCCACCCACGCCGCCGCCGGTTTTCTTCGAAAAACCATTGGTTTTTTTAGGAACCGCGGTTTTATTTTTAATAGATCGGTTTAGTTTTTTTAAGGTTTACTTATTTTGCGGACGTTTGTCCATACGTTTGTTTTAACGAACAGTTTTCGTCATTTAGCGGCAGACAGCGAACGTTCGTTCGTTAGCCTGTTCGTCCGTTTTTCTTTTTCTCGGATTTTCCGCGATTATTTCCGATCGCGATTTCTGATCCGATTTTCGTTTTAGTATAACTTTTTGCTCGTTTATTGAAATCAGGCGATTCAAGCACCTGGAGTTTCGTCTCGAAACCTCTTTCCGTTTAACCAACTAAAACAAGTTTTTGCTACTGTAAAATTTGACTTAGGTCCAGATTAGTAAACGAAGCTTGTTTCTTTCGCCGTTTGACTTTCGTTGCTTCGTTTGATTTGATTCTTTTTGCATACCGGAGTTCTTAAGTTGAACTTTCTGGTTAGATCTCTTACTTGAGTTTTACACGTGCATTAGATGAGTGCTTAATGTATGCTTGTTTGTTTGCGATAGAGTACCCGGAGTGCGCCGCTTGCTACTACGAGTCTCTAGGTTTCACGGATCATCAGCAAGGCAAGTAACACTTTGATCATACCTCTTTACTACCCAGTTTTATTGCATTAGATCAATCCTCAAACAATTGCATGATTAGGATCTGATTAATATGTGGGTTTTGGGAAGTAGATGAGGTAGAACCTATTACCTGTTTATTATCAAACCTTTGGGAGTTACTTCTACGTTTGCTTATATTGCTATGCTATGCTTGTAGACGTGGATTGGGTGAGTGTATCCATGACAGATGTGAGATTGTTAATTAATGGTTTACTTAAGGTGGCAACTTTAATACACATCTGGGAGGATTGAGGCACCTAGGGAACCCAGTGTTGTCTGTATTTTTGGAAATCCCGGGGTACCATGTGATTCTCCTATGGACCGGCACCCACGCTCAAAGGGATCATGGGATTATTCATGCAAGAAACTTCCATGTGCAGCCGCAAGCTACTATGGGCTCTAGCATAGTTGATTAAGTCGTGTGAGCTCTTAAAGTGGTAGACTAGCAGATGTAGGGGAAAGTAGGTGTAACTGTCTACCCATCATGAGGTGCGAACGCTTCTGAAAGACTATGTCTTGGTCATCTGTTTCTCAAACAGCATGTAGTGCGAGAAATCCAATGGAGGAGATCGAGTCTTGAGGGAAAAAGTGCACAAACCTCTCCAGAGTGTACAAACTAATCATGGTTAGTTGTGTCCCCGGTTATGGACGTTTTGAGTATCTAGTACCTGGATTATCATGTGAATCTCATCATGTTACTTAATTTAATTTGTTGGGTTTTATTGATGATGCTTAATTTGGGATTGAGTTGGGTGAACCTTCTCAATGTTTAACAACCACCATGATAGTTAAATAAAATTTATTCCTTTGTTGTAGGGAAAATTGGCTTTATGCAAAACTGTAACCATAGAGCTTTCCACCAGCCGTATATGCATGTAGTGATAGCATTATTGTGTTCATTACTCTCTATGTGTTGCATTGCCAGCATATTCGATGCGCTGACCCGTTTCGGGCTGCAACGTTCATGTTGCAGACTTTTCAGACGACGAGTAAGGTGCCTTAGGTTGTGATCTTATACTCAGTGATGTCGTTGGAGTTGATGGACTCACTTTATCTTCCAAGCCTTCCGCTGTTATTGTTATTAGATGGCCTTAAGCCATATTTATTGTAATAAGTTCTCTTTTGAGACATTCGATGTAATAAGTGTGTGATTGCTACTCTATTATAATCCTTCAAGTACTATGCGTGTCAGGATTACCGATCCAGGGATCACACTGATGCACAGATATCAGACTGTTTGAGGTCTGGTCGCTACAAAGTCTCCAATCTATGCACATGCACAAACTAACTAACACTTGCACACAACGCGAAAAGGGGGTTGTCAATCCCTTTACGGTCATCAACAAGAGTGAGATCTAATAGATGTAGGTATAAAAGATAAATAAAAGAGCAAACTAAAGTGAATATAAATAAATTGCAGCAAGGTATTTTTGGGTTTTTTGGTTTATAGATCTGAAAATATATGATGGAAAATAGACCTGGGGGCCATAGGTTTCACTAGAGGCTTCTCTCTTGAAAGCAATATACGGTGGGTAAACAAATTACTGTCGAGCAATTGATAGAAAAGCGCATAGTTATGACAATATCTAAGACAATGATCATGAATATATGCATCATGTCCGTGACAAGTAGACCGACTCCTTCCTGCATCTACTACTATTACTCCACACATCGACCGCTACCCAGCATGCATCTAGAGTATTAAGTTCATAAGAACGAAGTAACGCCTTAAGTAAGATGACATGATGTAGAGGGATAAACTCAAGCAATATGATGAAAAACCCATCTCTTTATCCTTGATGGCTACAATACAATACGTGCCTCGGTACCCCTACTATGTCACTGGGTGAGGAAACCACAAGATTGAACCCAAAACTAAGCACCTCTCCCGTTGCAAGAAAAACCAATCTAGTTGGCCAAACAAAACTGATAGTTCGAAGAGAAATACAAAGATATCTTAATCATGCTTAAAAGATTTCAGAGAACACTCAAATAATATCCATAGATAATCTGATCATAAATACACAACTCATCGAATCTCGACAAACACATCGCAAAAGAATATTACATCAGATAGAACTCCAAGAACATCGAGGACAACATTGTATTGAATTTCAAAGAGAAATAAGAAGCCATCAAGCTACTAGCTATGGACTCGTAGGTCTATGGTAAACTACCCACGCTTCATCGAAAGGGCAGCAAGGTTGATGTAGAGGCCCTCTGTGATCAAATCCCCCTCCGGCAGGGTGCCAGAACAGGCCCCAAGATGGGATCTCACGGGAACGGAGGCTTGCGGCGGCAGAAAGGTATTTTGGTGGACGCTTTCTATTGTTTGGGGAATATTTGGGAATTTACAGTGCAAAGAATAGGGTTGTGGGACTCTCGAGGGGTCAACAAGCCAGGGGCGCACCGCCCTATGGCATGCCCTGAGGTCTTGTGGACTCCTCGTGAGTCTTCTGACCCCCACCTCAAGTCTTCTGGTCCAAGAAAAATCATCGCGAAAGTTTTATTCCGTTTGGACTCCGTTTGATATTCCTTTTCTGAAAACTCAAAAACAATGAAAAAAACGAAACTTGCACTGGTCTCTAGGTTAATAGTTTAGTCCCAAAAATAATATAAAATAACATATTAATGCATATAAAACATCCAAAACAGATAATATAATAGCATGGAACAATAAAAAATTATAGATACGTTGGAGACGTATCATCCATGTAAGAACCTTTTATTTAGCATGTTCACATACTCATCGATCATTTAGTCTTCCACAATTGCTAACACTCACGCGATACTTATGAGATCAAAGCTTCAGTCAGACATAGAAAGATAAGGGCTTATAATTTTGCCTCCCAACCATTTACCTCAAGGGTAATGTCAACCATAATAACTTGTGATCACCTACGTCTGACTGGATATGTGTGCCTAGATCTTTCCCCAACATATGATGCTTCCCAAAAAGAGAGAGAGAAAGGAATGGGGAATATCACCGCGATTCTTCCATAACGGTAAGTAATTAAAATAAGAGATAGGCCCTTCACGGAGGGAAGCAGAGGTTGTCATGCACTTTTTATTTGGATGCACAAACTCTTCATGCAAAGGAACGTCACTTTATATTGCCACTTGTGATAGCGTCCTTTATTATGCAATATGTCACTTTTATTTCTTACCCATCACAAGTTCGTACAAAGTTAATTTTCCCCACACTAAAAGATCATACATATTTAGATGGCATTTTTTATGTCTTTGCACCAATGACAACTTACTTGAAAGATCTTACTCAATCCATAGGTAGGTATAGTTGACTCTTTTGACAAAAGTGGGTTTAAAGATTCTGGATGCACAAGTAGTATATCTACTTGGTGCAGATTTTTGGATAGTGTGGGATAGAAAGCAAGTTACACATGTTGGAGAATCCAGGACAATATAACTTCTATTCGGATATAAGAAGACATAACTCATTGCATTGTCTTCCTTGTCTAACATCAACCCATTAGCAACAATGAACAAAACTATGGATAGTGTATTTATATGTGAAACCTTTCTTTCTTTATTACTTCTCGTTAATTGCAATAATGAATAAAACTATGTTTATCAACCTTCAAAAAATTTCATGCATTATAATTCTTATATGTGAGGTCATCGTTCTCCATAGGATTCTTATATAATCTTTTATTTTCTTTATTCTTTTTCATCTCTAAGATCAAAGCAAGAAACCAAAGCACTCAACTCAAAAGTAATCTTTATTATATAACTCTCATACTCGATAATAAAGATAGATCGTGAAGCAAAAAACTTAAAGACTAGATCATACTAAAAACTTCTGTTCTGCTAGATCGCGATTTAACCAAAAGGATCAAACTAAAACTAGATGATAATGATAAAGGTGGTGATATGATATCGGGGCACCTCCCTCAATCTTGGCACAAGCCAAGGTGAGTGCCCATACCCGTTACTGAAGTCTCCTTCTTAGGAGGTGGTGGTGCAAAATTCTTGGCAATGATGCCTCTCAGAATGTGATTCTCCTGTTAGAGCTTGTTAATTTGCTGCCTAAGATCCATAATTTCCTTGTAGAGCTTCCCTGTGACGGTTAAAGCACCATCCACCCATGGATGCATCATGTCTGCATCGAAAAAAGCAACACACTTTTTCAAGTTATTGTAAGAGACAAATTTGGCATTGGGAGGGTTGATCGAATCCGACAAGCCTGATTTCGTGAATTCCACATGCATGTCACTAGGTTGGGGCAGAGAAGCGACTTACTTATCCTCCTCCATAGAGTCTACCCTTTTCAGGTCGGCTTCTATTTCTTCATCGCTCGACCACCCATAGGGGTCAACTTCACCGTACGCTCTTGGATCCGCCGTGAGGTGGGAGACACGACTCTCCTGGTCTGAATATTGCGAAGACCATATTACTCTAAATCGACAATGAAAATAGCTCAAAACAAGAACAGAGGATATTGTCGCGATACGGTGGTCAAAACCTCCGGAAGTTTACATAATGAACTTTTACCATGCAAAACAAGTAATCTGGGAGAAAACAGAGCCCGAGGGCACACGAGTGCTCCACAAGCTCGGGAGGCGCACCCGGAGGCTTGTCGCCTGGCCGTGCGCATTTCGGACTACTTATTATTTTCCTGATTTTTTAATATTGTAAAATGGAGTAAAATTGCTTTTATGGAACTTTTGGAGTCGGTTTACTTACTGTACCACATACCTATTCCTTTTAAGGGTTCTTTAGCGTTCTGAAAAGTTTCCTTTATGTACTCCTCCAATGTGATGAAGTGAATAATATGAGCCTCAATATTTATAGGCGTACTTGAGATGTAATACTTAATTCTTTGCCCATTCACCACACTCGGGTTGGTGCCTTCTGCGTTGTTGATCTTGATAGCACCGGACTAATAAACTTCTTCGATAATGCAAGGTCCTTCCCATTCGGAAAGAAGTTTTCCTGCAAAAAATCTTAAACGAAAATTGTATAGCAAGACTTGGTCACCTACATTAAATTCCCGCTTTTGTATTCTTTTGTCCTGCCATCTTTTAACGTTATCTTTAAAATTTAAAGCATTTTCATAGGCTTGGGTTCTCCATTCATCAAGTGAGCTAATATCAAACAACCTCTTTTCACCGGCAAGTTGAAAATCATAGTTAAGCTCTTTGGTTGTCCAATAAGATTTATGTTCTAATTCAAGAGGTAAATCAAATGCTTTCCATAAACCATTTTATACGGAGACATACCCATAGGATTTTTATAAGTAGTTCTTTAAGCCCAAAGTGCATCATCTAGTTTCTTAGACCAATTCTTCCTAGATCTATTGACGGTTGTTTGAACTTTATTTCTCTATTACCCAACTAAACTTGACCACTAGATTGAGGGTGATAGGGGGATGCAATTCTATGGTTGACCTCATATTTAGCAAGAAATTTACGGAAAGCACCATGAATAAAATGTGAACCACCATGTGTCATTAAATATCCAAGGACTCCAAACCTCGGGAAAATAACTTATTTAAGAATTTTAATGGAAGTGTTATGATCAACACTACTAGTAGGAATAGCTTCTACCCACTTAGTAACATAATCAACAACAACCAAATAGTGTTATGATCTGCTTACTCCGTGGAGTGGAATTATTAGTATGGGAGTAAACTAAAATATTCCAACAGGATGGGACGAACCACATCTAACCCTATATGGCATCAGATATGCAAGCTATCTGGTCCCGCAAAAGTCAAAATCTTTTTATGGAGGACACTACATGGCACTCTACCATGTCGGGAAACACTCACTAATAGACACATAAAGGTCTCGCCCTTTTGCCCTACTTGCTCTCAGGGTGTATAAGATGCAAAGCACAAGATTTTCCTATGTACTAAAGCAAAGGAGGCTTGGAAAAGGCTAGGGATGGATGTGATTATTAATAATGCTTGTGAGATTGATCATGCTTGAGAGGCGACATTGGAATACCTATTACTACCTCCAAATCAAGCATTGCGCATTATGGGATACCAAATTGTTCGAAAATAATAGCTATATCAGCTTGGTATCTATGGTGGGAAAGAAAAAAATACTGCACAAGGAATTAACTCAAGATATGACTCAGATATCAATGGGGATCATAGCTCTTACATATAATTTTGTAAATGCATCATATTCAAAGGCGTCCATGAAAAGGGGGGGTTGGCAATGTCCTCCTAGGGGCTTTGTGAAACTCAATGTTGATGCCTCTTTTGGCCATGACATACTGAAGGGTACAATGGGGGCATTCTTGAGAGACGACAAAGTTAGATTTATTGCAGGAGGAAATGGAAAGATCGACTATTGCGTAGATGTTCTCATGGCAAAGGCCTTATCTCTCAAATTTGGCCTAACATTAGTGAAAAGGGCGGGATGTAATCGCCTAATCATTAACTCTGACAATCTGTAGGTGATTGAGACCATGCATGATGGAGCGTAGTCAGCGGGAGCGGCGGCAGCAATTTTCGATGACTGTTATCACTATGCATATGATTTTATCATGAATAAATTTGAGTATTGTAATAGGGAGGCAAATAAAGTAGCACATGAACTTGCTAGATTAGCTAGATTTTCTTCGACTTCAGATTGGTTTGAGGAACCTCTTAGTGAAATTGTAATGTTTCTCACAAACGATGTACTGGTTATTGCAAATAAATAAAGTTTCCGTTTAACTCAAAAAAGAACAACCGAAATATGTGTATACCCATTAGAGGAAGGAAAAGGTCCCATATAATCAAATCCCCAAACATCGAATGGCTCAACAACAAGTGAATAATTCAAAGGAGTTTCCTGACGTGTACCAATATTTCCAATTCTTTGACATTCACCGCAAGATAGAACAAACTTACATGCATCTACGAAAAGAGTAGGCCAACAAAAATCAGATAGTAATACCTTGTGTGTAGTTCTGTCTCCCGCATGGTGTCCTCCGTAAGCCTCAGAGTGACACTTCCATAGGATTTGTTCCTGTTCATGCTCAAGTATACAATGTCTAATAATATCATCTACTCCTTCTTTATAAAGATGTGGGTCATCCCAAAAGTAATGTCTTAAACCAAAGAAGAAATTTTTCTTTTGTTGGTACGTGGAACTAGGTGGTATAAATTTAGCAACAATATAATTAGCATATCTGCATACCAAGGAGTATTGCAAGAAGCATTTACGATAGCTAATTGTTCATTGGGAAAGTTATCATTAATAGGCAGTGGGTCATCAAGAATATTTTCTAACCTAGACAAGTTATAAGCTACGGGATTCTCAGCTCTCTTCCTATCAGTAATATGCAAGTCAAATTCTTGTAACAAAAGAACCCACCTAATGAGTCTAGGTTTAGAATCTTTCTTTTCCATAAGGTATTTAATAGCAGCATGATCGGTGTGAACAATTACTTTAGAGTCAATTATATAAGATCTGAATTTATCACAAGCAAACACAACAGCTAAAAATTCTTTCTTGGTAGTTGCATATTTTGTTTGATCACTATCTAGAGTTTTTCTAGCATAATGGATAACATTTAATTTCTTATCAACTCTTTGTCCTAGAACAACACCAACAGCATAATCACTAGCATCACACATAATTTCAAAAGGTGAGTTCCAATCAGGTGGTTGAACAATGGGTGCAGAGATTAAGGCTTTCTTAACTATTTCAAAGGCTTCTACATAATCATCATAAAAAACAAATGGAACATCTTTTTGCAAGAGATTAGTAAGAGGCCTAGAAATTTTAGAGAAGTCTTTAATAAATCTCCTATAGAAACCAGCATGACCAAGGAAACTTCTTATACCTTTGATATCTTTAGGACATGGAATTTTCTCAATTGCATCAACTTTAGCTTTATCAACTTTGATACCTCTTTCAGAAATTTTATGCCCCAAGACAATACCTTCATTCACCATAAAGTGACACTTCTCCTAATTCAAGACAAGATTAGTTTCTTTACATCTCTACTAAACTCGATCAAGGTTGCTTAAGCAACCATGAAAAGAAGGTCCAGAAACGAAAAAATCGTCCATGAAAACCTCAACAATCTTTTCACAGAAGTCAGAGAATATAGCAGGCATACATCTTTGAATGGTAGCAGGTGCATTGCATAAACCAAAAGGCATACGTCTATAAGCAAACGTACCAAAAGGGCATGTAAAAGTAGTTTTTTCCTGATCCTCTCTTGACACAGGTATTTGGAAAAACCAGTGTATCCATCTAGAAAACAGAAATGTGTATTTCATAACCTTTCTAGCATTCGGTCAATAAATGATAAGGGGTAATGATCCTTCCTAGTGGCTTTGTTCAATTTTCTAAAATCAATTACCATCCTATAACCTGTTATAATTCTTTGCGGAATAAGTTCATTCTTATCATTAGGGACAATAGTAATACCTTCCTTCTTAGGAACACAATGAATAGGAATTACCCATCTAATATCAGCTATAGGATAGATTATACCTGCTTCCAGGAGCTCTAATATTTCATTTCTTACCACTTCCTTCATCTTAGGATTTAATCATCGCTGGTGATGGACAACTGGTTTAGCATCAGACAACATATTAATTTTATGATGACATAGAGTGGGACTAATGCCCTTAAGATCATCGAGAGTATATCCAATAGCGGCACAGTGCTTCCTCAAAGTTTTTAATAAGCTCTTTTCTTCATGCTCTCAAAGGTTAGAACTAATAATAAATGTTTATATCTACTTTTCATCAAGATAAGCATATTTTAGTGTGCCAGGGAATTGTTTTAATTCAAACACAAGATCACCCTTAGGTGGAGGAGGACCTCCAAGAGTTTCAACAGGAAAATTGTGTTTAAGAATAGGTTGTTGTTTGAAGAATATCTCATGTATTTCGTTTCTTTCTTTCATATGCATATCATTTTCATGGTCTAGCAAATATTGTTCTAACGGGTCAGTAGGAGGAACAAAAATAGAAGCAAGACCAATAATTTCATCCTTACTAGGCAATTCTTTATCACGAGGTTGTCTATGGAATTTGGAGAAATTAAACTCATGAGACACAACACCAAAGTTAACAATGACAATTTCCTTACTGTAATCAATCTTAGCATTAATCTTATTTAGGAAAGGTCTACCAAATATAATGGGACAAAATCATCTTGTGGGGAACCAAGAACTATAAAATCAGTAGAGTATTTAACTTTCCCACACAAGACTTCATCATCTCTAACAATCCCATGTGGTGTAATAATATCTCTATTAGAAAGCTTAATTGTAATATCAATATCTTCTATCTCAGCAGGAGCAATATCAGTCATAATTTCCTGATATAAGGTAAACAGAATAGCACTCACACCAGCACCCAAATCACATAAGCCATGATAACAATGATCTCCAACTTTAACAAAGACAACATGCATGCCCACAATAGATTTATTCTTATATTTTTCATCGGGTTTAGCAATTCTAGTAGCTTCATCACAGAAATAAATAACATGCCCATCTATATAATCGGCCAAGAGATCTTTAACCATAACAATATTAGGTTCTACTTTAATTTGTTCAGAGGGTCTAGGTGCTCTAATATTACTTTTGTTAACCACAGTAAAAACCTTAGCATGTGATACGTCTCCAATGTATATATAATTTATGAAGTATTCATGCCATGTTTACAACAATTTCATATGGTTTTGGTATTGCATGGAACTAACCTAGACTGATGTTGTTTTCAGCAGAACTACCATGGTGTTGTTTTTTGTGCAAAAATGAAAGTTCTCCAAATGAGCTGAAACTTTTTGACATTTTTTTGGAACAAGAGGGACCCTCAAGCTTCGTGGAAGGACCAAAAGGTGAAGGAGTAAGGCACAAGACATCGAGACGCGCTAGGGGGCCAGGCGCCTCCCGGTGGGTTGTGCTCACCTCGAGGCCCATCTTTGCGTGAAACCAACGCCAAAAAAACCTATAAATAGAGAAACCATCAAAAATAACCCTAGATCAGAAGTTCCGCCGCCGCAAGCCTCTGTAGCCATGAAAAACCATTCTAGACCCCATTCCAGCACTCCGCCGGAGGGGGAAATCATCATCGGAGGCCATGTTCATCATCCCTATGGTCTCCATGATGAGGAGGGAGTAGTCCACCCTCGGGGCTGAGGGTTTGTACCAGTAGCAATGTGTTTCATCTCTCTCTCTCTCATGTTCTTGAGATGTCACGATCTTGATGTATCACGGGCTTTGTTAATATAGTTGGATCATATGGTGTTTTCTGCTCTCTATCTTGTTGTGAATTGAGTTTTCCCTTTGAGATTTCGTTCTTATCAGATTGAATACTATTATGGATTCGAGAGCACTTGATATATGTCTTGCATATGAATACCCATGGTGACAATGGGGTATTATTTTGATTCACTTGAGATATGGTTGGGCACTCAACTCGCGGATTCCTGAGGTGACATTGGGGTAACCTATGCACATGGGTTGATGCACGTTCTCATCTTTTGTTTCTCCGGTGGAAATCTTGGGGCACTCTTTGAGGTTCTTTGTGTTTGATTGAGTATTATGAATCTGAATTTTCTTTGGTGTTATTTTAGTACGAACTCTTGATAGATCGATCGGAAAGAATAACTTGGTGTTATTTTAGTACAAACTCTTGATAGATTGATCGGAAAGAATAACTTGGTGTTATTTTAGTATGAACTCTTGGATAGATCGATCAAAAAGAATAGCTACAAACAATTTCGTCTTATGTTCTCCGCTAAATAGGATGTTTGGAGTGATTCTTCATCGCACTGTGAGGGATGGTTATATGATCCAATTATATTAGCATTGTTGAGAGATTACACTAGCGAAAGTATGAACCCTAGGCCTCATTTTCAAGCATTGCAGTACCGTTTGTCCTACTTTTTATCAATTTCCACATTGCTGTTTTTATTGTTCATATTACAAAAATCAATATCTCATATCCATATTACAATTGTATCACCATCACTTCGCCAAACTAGTGCACCTACACAAATTACCATTGGTGTGTTGGGGACACAAGAGACTTTTTATTATTTGGTTGCAAGGTTGTTTGAGAGAGACCATCTTCATCCTACGCCTCCCACAGATTGATAAACATTAGGTCATCCACTTGAGGGAAAATTGCTACTGTCCTACAAAACTCTGTCCTTGGAGGCCCAACACGTGCCTACAAGAATAAAGTTGGGTAGTAGACATCAAGCTCTTTTTTGGCGCCATTGCCTGAGAGGTGAGTGCTTGAAGGTATATCTTTAGATCATGCAATTCAATCTTTTAGTTTATTCTTTTATCACTAGTTTGGTTTATAAAAGAAAACTACAAAAAAAAAATTAATTGATGTTGCATCACATCATTCATCTTTATAATGTATTTCGCAAAAATGATGGAAAGAAAAATTGTTCTCAATTGATTGAAGAAGAATTCTATAAAATGTTTGGTATAAATGATGAACATGATTGCAATGTTGTTAGCATGAATTCTTTGAATATCCATGATGCTAATGATATGCAAAGCCATAAGCTTGGGGTGCTATGTTTGATGAATATGATATTTTTAGTCCCCCAAGATTTGATGTGCAAATTTGTTATAATGATTGCATGGCTCCTATTTATGATGATTATAATGATGAAAGTAGATTTGGAGAGGTCATGAATTTTTATAGTGATGAATCCACCATTTTGGATGAGGGTTCAATTAACTATGATAATAAAGTTGCTATCTATGATGATTATGGTGATGACATGTATGCTATAAAGAATAATGATAACCATGGAAATTGTCATCATGATTTTAATTTTCACTCCCATGATAGTTATTTTGTTGAGTTTGCTCCCACTACTATTAATGAGAATAAATTTGCTTATGTGGAGAGTAACAAAATTTCTATGCTTATGCATCATGAAAAGAATGATTTATGTGATAGCTATATTGTTGAATTCATTCATGGTGCTACTGAAAATTATTATGGGAGAGGAACATTTGCTTGTAGGTATTGCAATAATATCAAGTTACTCTCTATGTGTTGAAAATATTGAAGTTATGCTCGTTTTGCCTTCCTATGCTACTTGATTCTTGCTCCCATAGATTGTTTGCTCAGAAAATCCGTATGCATAGGAAGTGGGTTAGGCTTAAATTTGTTTGCCATGTGTTTCATGATGCTCCCATTGTGTTTCAATTCTTTACTTTTATGTGAGCATCATTAAAATCATCATGCCTAGCTAAAAGAAAAGTGCTTGTTGGGAGACAACCCAACATTTACCCCTACCATTTTTGTGTGTTAACATGATTAAGCTACTGTAGTAATCATGTTTTATTGCTTTTGTTTCAATAAAGTTCCAAGTAAAGCCTTTGGGATAATGTGGATGATAGTTGACTTGATTCTGTGCAAAAACAGAAACTTTTTTGTTTAGTCCAGAAATTTTTAAAATTCACAGGTACGTGATTTTGATCTAAATTTTTTACAGATGATTAATATACAAATTCTCTATGTTGTCCTAAGTTTTCAGAAATTTTGGAGTAGCAAAAGTATGGTTGGAGTACAGATTACTTCGGACTGTTCTCTTTTTGACAGATTGTGTTTTCAGTGCTTGGTTTGGTTGTGTCCTAGTTTCTGTGGCTTATATTGCTCAATGTAAATTGTGGAAATGATATGCTACACTAGGAATCGTGTGGAAACAATTCTGAATCTTGTCTTTGGCAGTGCCAAAGTGAAATGGTTTGCTCTTTATCATACTAATCTATCTCATGAAGTTTCGTTAAGTTTTGTGTGATTGAAGTTTTCAAGTTTTGGGTGAGATATTGATATGAGGAGAATAAGGAGTGACAAGACCCTAAGATGTGGGGATGCCCAAGGCACCCCAAGGTAATATTCAAGGAAGATCCAAGCAACTAAGCTTGGGGATGCCCCAGAAGGCATCCCCTCTTTCGTCTCCAACATTATCGGTAACCTCACATGGAGCTACATTTTTATTCGTCACATGATATGTGTTTTGCTTGGAGCATCATTTTATTTTGCTAGGATTTGATTGCTTTTATTTAGAATAATGTTTGCATCTTTATTTTCAATAAAAATGTCAAGGATATCCTTTACCATGCTTATTTTGCAAGTCTACATGTTGCTGTTTCAAAACATTAAGTTTATCGTTGTTGCAAAAATTCCCGAGAAATGTCAGAATATGATAAAATGTTGAAACTTTTTGAAAAATAAGCTCTGACAAATTTTCTACAATGTGGTAAATTTTTAGAATTTTTTGAGTTACAAAAGTATGATTGTTCTTGCATTCTTTACAGACTGTACTGTTTTGGCAGATTGTTGTTATGGTTGCATTGTTTGCATATGTTTGCTTGTTTAATGATTCTATTTGCGGATAGGAGTAGTAAATATGCAGAGGCATTTAGTATTCAATGTTAAATAATAATTTTAGTGATTTGCTACAGTAGAGAATGATAAGGTTTTTCATTGATTTATACTAACGTATCTCACGAGTTCTTGTTTAGTTTTGTGTGGATGAAGTTTTTAAGATTTAGGGAAACCGTGATATAAAAGGAATTAAGGAGACACAAAAACTGAAGCTTGGGGATGCCCAGGGCATCCTAAGATAACATTTCAAGAAGTACCAAGCATCTAAGCTTGGGGATGCCCCGGTAGGCATCCCACCTTTCTTCATAAAATTTATCAGTTAGTATCGGTTGATCCCAAGTTTTTCCTTCTTCAAATGATGTGTGATACTCTTGGAATGTAATTTTATTTTGTTTTACTTGCTGTTTTAATAAAATACTTAGATCTGAAAGTTTTTAAATAAGAGAGAGTCCTCGCGTAGCTACCTATTTACTTAGCTACCCACTTGATCTTCACTTATATCTTTTTGGAGTAGTTTGTCTTCTGCTCTAGTGCTTCACTTATATCTTTTTGAGCACGATGTGCTTTAATATTTTTGAAGAAATTCTCTCAGGCTTCACTTATATTTTTTTGAGAAATGAAAACATTTATGCTTATGTTCTTCACTTAAATTTGTTTGAGCTTATCAAAAGCAACATATAAAAACTTTCATGAAGATCATTAGACAAAATAAACTTGATTCTTTGTAATAATTTTGAGATATGATGATAGTGATATGTGAGTCATGTTGGTGAGTAATTATGCTTTAGTAAGAATATTGATGTTAAGGTTTGTGATTCCCTATGCAAGCACAAAAGTCAATAGTTATGCAATGAAATTACATCCTACTTGTTGTGCTTTATTCGGTGTTACTTATGCTTAATGCTCACTAATTTGATTTCTCGTTTCTTGGTTGGATGCTTCTCAATCTTTTTGCTAGCTTCCACTTGTACTAAGTAGAATACTACTTGTGCATACAAAATCCATAAAACCAGTTTTGCCATATGAGTCCACCATACCTACCTATATGCAGTATTTCAGTGCCGTTCTAAGCAAATTTGTATGTGCCATCTCTAACTTTCAAAATAATTTCCTTTTGTGTGCTCGTACCACTCATGAAATGGTAGGGTGGTGGCTGATATTTTTCCATGCTAGATGTGTTATTCTCAAGATGAGTGTTTATTCACTTGTCATTGCACGAGAGTAAGGCAAAGGTAATAGCGATGCCCAATCCCGAAATGAAAAATGAATTTACTTTATGTTATCAAATAATAAATTCCTTGGAAAGTGTTGGTATGGACGGTACCTGTGGATACGGCTAGCCGTGGAATGTGAAAGACTGGTGGAAAAGGAATAAACTTTATTTTCTGTTTGGGAATCACCTATGATATATCTGGCATGGAAAGTATTGGGAACTACTCGATCATTTTCGTTGACAGGAAAAGCATGCCACCCAAAATGTTTTTATCTCTCTTTTTTGCTTTGAGCTCTGGCACCTCTACAAATCCCTACTTCCCTCTGTGAAGGGCCTATCTTTTTAAGTTATGCAATTTTTATTTTCATTTGAGTCTCCATCTTCTCTTATAAAGCACCAACTAAGGGGCACTATGATCGTACTTGAGCATTGGATGTAGCTAATATGCGAGTGTGTTTCATGAATGGATCAATAATTGAGCATGATGGGCTAGGGATAACTTTCTTTAGTGTTGATATTTTGAAAGACATGGTTGCTTATTGATATGCTTGAGTATTGAAATCTTCATGTCAAAACTAGATTATTGCTTTGAACCAGATAAAAGTCCAAATATCCATACTAGAAAAGAAAAGAATATGTGATGGATATGATATGTAGCTTTCCACAACAAATATTCCATTTTCAATTGCTACTTTATCATGATAAGTTTTATGAGAAAGAGTTGTTGTTATGATGCTAGGGAAAGCGATTGACATTCTCATTGATCAAACTTGTGCACTTTGCTAGCATTCACACTTCATAAATTATTTCGTTTATCATTTACCTACTCGAGGACGAGTAGGAATTATGCTTGGGGATGCAGATACGTCTCCAACATATCTATAATTTTTGAATATTCATGCCATGTTTACAACAATTTCATATGGTTTTGGTATGATTTGCATGGAACTAACTCGGACTGACGCTGTTTTCAATAGAACTGCGGTGGTGGTGTTTTTTGTGTAGAAATGAAAGTTCTCCAAATGAGCTAAAACTTTTTAATGATTTTTTTAACAAAAGAGACCCCCGAAGCTTTGTGGAAGGACCAGAAGGTGAAGGAGTAAGGCACAAGACACCGGGGAATGTGAGGGGGCCCGGACACGTCCCGATGGGTTGTGCTCACCTCGAGGCAAATCTTCGCGTCAAACCAATGCCAATAAATCCTATAAATAGAGAAACCATAAAAAATAACCCTAGATCAGAAGTTCCACCGCTGCAAGCCTGTGTAGCTATGAAAAACCAATTTAGACCCCGTTTCGGCATTCCACCGGAGGGGGAAATCAACACCGGAGGCCATCTTCATCATCCCTATGGTCTCCATGATGAGTAGGGAGTAGTCCACCCTCGGGGCTGAGGGTTTGTACCAGTAGCTATGTGTTTAATCTCTCTCTCTCTCCCTCGTGTTCTTGAGTTGTCACGATCTTGATGTATCGCGGGCTTTGTTAATATAGTTGGATCATATGGTGTTTTCCCCTCTCTATCTTGTTGTGAATTGAGTTTTCCCTTTGAGATTTCGTTCTTATCGGATTGAATACTTTTATGGATTTCAGAGCACTTGATATATGTCTTGCCTATGAATACCCGTGGTAACAGTGGGGTATTATATTAATTCACTTGACATATGTTTTGGCACTCCACTCGCGGATTCCTGAGGTGACATTGGGGTAATCTATGCATAGAGGTCGATGCACGTTCTCGTCTTTTGTTTCTCCGGTAGAAATCTTGGGGCACTCTTTGAGGTTCTTTGTGTTGGATTGAGTATTATGAATCTGAATTTTCTTTGGTGGTATTTTAGTACGAACTCTTGATAGATCGATCGGAAAGAATAAGTTTGTGTTATTTTAGTAAGAACTCTTGATAGATCGATCGGAAAGAATAACTTGGTGTTATTTTAGTACGAACTCTTGGATAGATCGATCGGAGAAAGAACAGCTACAAACAATTTCTTCTTATGTTCTCCACTAGATAGGAACTTTGAAGTGAATCTTCATTGCACTGTGAGGGATAGTTATATGATCCAATTATATTAGCATTGTTGAGAGATTGCACTAGCAGAAGTATGGACCCTAGGCTTTATTTTCAAGCATTGCAATACCGTTGTTGCTCCGTTTTATGAATTGCTACCTTACTGTTTCTTATTGTTCTTATTACAAAAATCAATATCTCCAATCAATATTACACTTGTATCACCATCTATTCGCCAAACTAGTGCACCTATACAAATTACCATTGTATTTGGTGTGGTGGGGACACAAGAGACTTTTTATTATTTGGTTGCAGGGTTGTTTGAGAGAGACCATCTTCATCCTATGCCTCCCACAGATTGATAAACCTTAGTTCATCCACTTGAGGGAAAATTGCTACTATCCTACAAAACTCTGCGCTTAGAGGCCCAACACGTGTCTACAAGAATAAAGTTGCATAGTAGACATCAACATGTTCCTTTATCCTAAAATGGAAAGGTGGCTTCTAAATATAAGCAGTAGGAATAACTGGATCAACATTATAAGTAATAATTTCTTCTTTAGCTTTAGCGGGTTCTTCTACTTTTACTTCAATAGGGGGGTGGTACTTAAACCACTTCTCCTTGGGAAGAACAACATGAGTAGAAAATGATTCACAAAAAGAAGCTACTATTATAGAGTCAAGTCCATATTTAGTGCTAAATTCATGAAAAGCATCGGTATCCATCAAAGATTTACCACAATCAAACTCAAGCTTAATTCCTGACTCTTTACCTTCATCGAGTTCCCAATCTTCAGAGTTGCGTTTAATGCTTTCCAAAAGATCCCATCTTAATTGAATAGTCTTCTTCATAAAATAACCTGTACAAGAAGTATCAAACATGGATTGATCATTACGAAGAAGCCGAGCATAAATTTTTTGTATAATAATTTCTCTTGAGAGCTCATGATTGGGGCATGAATACATCATTGACTTTGGCCTCCCCCAATCTTGAGTGATACTTTCTCCTTCACAAGTCCCGAAATTATATATATCCTTCCCTGATAATAGTAAAGCACGGATTGACTCCTTGGGTTCACCATCAGAATATGCTTCTTCTCGTAAGTTTACGCTTTCTACTTTTACTTCAACAGGGGGGTGATACTTAAACCACTTCTCCTTGGGGAGATCAACATGAGTAGCAAATGATTCACATAAAGAAGCTACTATCTTAGAGTCAAGTCCATATTTAGTGCTAAATTCATGAAAAGCATCGGTATCCATCAAAGATTTAACACAATCAAACTGAAGCTTAATTCCTGACTCTTTACCTTCATCGAGTTTCCAATCTTCAGAGTTGTGTTTAATGCTTTCCAAAAGATCCCATCTTCATTCAATAGTCTTCTTCATAAAAGGACCTGTACAAGAAGTATCAAACATGGATTGATCATTACGAGAAAGCCGAGCATAATTTTTTTGTATAATAATTTCTCTTGAGAGCTCATGATTGGGGCATGAATACATCATTGACTTAGGCCTCCCCCAAGCTTGAGTGATACTTTCTCCTTCACAAGGCCCGAGATTATATATATCTTTCCCTAATAATAAATCACAGATTGACTCCTTGGGTTCACCATCACAATATGCTTCTTCTCATAAGTTTACGCTTTCAGTTTGAATTTAAAACATATACGCGAGGTGGTACTGAAGCATTGGTCGCTTCTGGTCATATGTCAATTTTCATTCAGATTGTCCGGCACCGAGAAAGCGAATGAAACAACCCATCGAAAAAGGCCAAGAGAATGAAAGCCGTCCATTACACCCACGTAAAAATGTTTCGTGACCCTAAAAAAGTAAAAACGTTTCGTTTTGTATAAGAACATGAAACACCTATGGTCCACGCACCCGTTGGATCCTGCCTTTTTGATTGGCTTGATTCACATAACATTGGATTGATTATGATCTCGCGTCTTAGGTCCGCTGCAACCGAGGTGAGAGCGCTCGTAATCATCGGCAAGACTGACGGCGGCGGACAAGGAGCTATTTCATGGATTCGTCATGACTTGCTGCGGCACGGCCGGACAACCGGTATGGGCTAGGGGAAAGAAAAAAACACATGGGCGACCGTACCTCCCATCTCCACGCTCCAATGCGCCGCCACCCCCTTCGACAATGTCGCACGCCGACGGCCCCTCCTACACTCTACCGCATCCGCCCCCGCCCCTCCGTCGCACGCCACCACCGCAGGCTCCGCCCCTCCACCGTGCACCGCATCCACCGGCGACACTCGACGCCGGCGCCGCACCTTCCCCCAACTCCTCTCTCTCCTCCTCCTCATCCACTGCCCCTCCCTCTCCCTCGCCTAAGGCTCGAAGCCCCCAAGGTTCTCCCTCCGCAGGCTACCTAGACGACAAGAGGATGCATGCTCCCATGTCCAGGCCGCTGCGGATTCGGTGCCGTCGCAGCTGCAATGGAAAAATCGCACCGATGGGGGCTGTCAACAAGCACATTTGACACCGCCACCTCGTGTCTCTCGTCGGCCATTGCATCACCCGCATGCTCATCTACACGTTCGTCCCGATGGAATGGGCGATGAGGCAGCACATCACGCTCGGGGTGGCGAAGGTGGTCCGCGTCACTGGCACCTCGGGCAACATCATTGCATGGCTCGTGAAGCTCCTCTGTCACGGCTACACCGTCCCCACCACCGTTACTGATACCGGTACCCATCCCTTCACCCCTCGGGCTTTATTTTTATCCCTGAACCAGGGATCCATAAATTCAATGGCGGATCGGGTGTTTGGTTATTCTCGCTAGCCAGATTTTATTCAGGTCGTTATTTCTTCAACATATGACGTCTTAAATAGGACTACAGATATTGTTAAAAAGTGTGTGATGATTGTTAGACAACCTTTGGATATCCGTCAAAGACTTCACATATAAAGTGGAGGATGTGATTCTTACAATATGGGATGCGAATCAAATTCCCAGTACTTTTTTACTGTGATATTTCCACTTAATTATAGTATATCTAATGTGTGATATTTATTAGACAGATGAGAAATATTTTTGTTTGATTTGGGGACAGTTCGTGATGGTTTCTTAGTTATATGGTTCCTTAGTTATATAGTTTCTTAGTTATATGGTTTCTTGACACAGGAGGTTTCTTAGTTATATGGTTCCTGATGCCTGGCCAAAAGGCATCGGACTGATGCACAGGAAACAATTCATATGAAGTTTTTCCTTTCTATTCTAACTATGGACATGTGAGGCATATATGGCAGTGTTATATTTATATAAAGCCTGCACCAAATATGTTCTGTCCATTCCAAACCTGCAGATCTACTAATGGGACTTTATTTTATTCATTTGTATTCCTCTATTGGCACTATCCTTTGCAAATTCCACACTCCAAATAATTATTCTATTGTTTCTAACTATGGTCAATGCATAGTCCATACCGTTATGTGAGCAAGTCTTTTTATTGCTCTTAGAACATGCAGAATTATTGCTCTCTCTAGCTTTGTAAGGTGTTTTTTCAGGAGTAACTTTTTTAACCATTAATTCACATGTTAGCATGTTCTGCTTAATAAGATAGTACTATGTGACATAGATGACTATTAAATAGTTTTGCTCATGTAGCCCATTGGTCTATCGTGTTATTGGCACCTTTATGGTCTACATGTAGTTCAGTGGTCTATTGTGTCATGGATATTACATGTTCCTGTTGAAAGTCTGACATAGAATCCAGTTCTATCGGTGTTACACATGTTAGTTACGAGCACTTTTGGTTGCCTGCAGCTTGCTTATTTGGTTGCATGCTGCAAGCGAACTACAATTGTGCTCTCAAGAAATTACATTTACTAGCACCTTTACCTCACTTTGAGAACAAAGTTCTGGTCTGCTGCTGTTATATTCAAACTTCCTTTTCAAATGATCATATTTGTGTTGTTGCCCTTTTTATATGTACAATTAGTTTGCAATTATTTCTCTTCCTGTTATATAGAATTATTTGTCCTTTGTCGTTGATACATATACTGCTTATGATGATCAGTTGGCTTTGCGAAGCTAAAGAGTGTAGTATGCACTGAAGTTCAGTTTCTTAGATGCAAAATATGGGCCTACGAGAAGTGTCAATCAAAGTTTGGCAAATACCCTAACAACTTCTAGGTTTTGGTTTGTTCACTAATAAAGTATTTCTCTTTTTTGCTTTAGGTTCGCATAGCATTCGATTTGTATTTTTTCTCCCGGCGCAACGCAAGGGCGTTTTTCCTAGTATATATATAATTTCTATCAAGATGAACCAGATGCATATGATAAAACTTCTGATGAAATTCTAATTTCAATCGGTTCCAGTCCCAATGTTCCAATATCATCACATAGCCTATACCATGTCAATGCCTTCCCTTCGAAGATAAAGGAAAGACCTTCTTCTTAACTTCCTCTCTGGATAAACCTGCAATCTTAAATAATCCACAAACTTCATCCAAATAGATTAGATGCATATCAGGATGTAGTGTTCCATCTCCTGCATAAGGATTAGCTAGCGGTTTCTCTATCATGCCGAAGGAATCTCATAATAAATATTTTGAGTACGTGCAGTAGGTTGAGGAACAGCTCTTTGTGCTTCTGGTCGAGGTGAAGATACCCTGAACAAACCCCTCAAAGGATGGTTTTCCATAGTAACAACTAACAGTAAATTTAAGCACATAATATAAATATTTCCTGACCAAATTCCACTCACCAAAGGCGCTTCACTCCCTGGCAACGGCGCTAGAAAAGAGTCTTGATGACCCACAAGTATAGGGGATTAATCATAGTCCTTTTGATAAGTAAGAGTGTCGAACCCAACGAGGAGCAGAAGGAAATGCCAAGAGGTTTTGAGCAAGGTATTCTCTACAAGCACTGAAATTATGGGTAACAGATAGTTTGATAGCAAGATAATTCATAATGGGTAACAAGTAACAAGAGTAACAGAAGTGCAGCAAGGTGGCCCAATCCTTTTTATAGCAAAGGACAAACCTGGATGAACTCTTATATAAATCAAACTACTCCTGAGGACACATGGCAATTATCATCAAGTTAGTTTTCATCATGGTTATATAATTCGCGTTTGTTACTTGGATAATTTGATAATTTGATATGTGGGTGAACCGGTGCTTGGGTGCTTCCCTTACTTGGACAAGCCTCCCACTTATGATTAACCCCTCTCGCAAGCATCCGCAACAATGAAAGAAGAATTAAGATAAATCTAACCATAGCATTAAACATGTGGATCCAAATCGCCCCCTTACGAAGCAACACATAAACTAGGGTTTAAGTGTCATGTAGTCGATGTTTACATAACACCACTAGAGGAAAGACAACATACATCTCATCAAAATATCGAACGAATACCAAATTCACATGGTTACTTATAACAAGACTTCTCCCGTGTCCTCAAGAACAAAAGTAACTACTCACAAGACATATTCATGTTCAAGATCAGAGGGGTGTTGAATAGCATTAAGGATCTATACATATGATCTTCCACCAAATAAACCAACTAGCATAAACTACAATGAGTAATCAACACTGCTAGGAACCCACAGGTACTAATCCGAGGTTTTGAGACAATGATTGAATACAAGAGATGAACTAGGGTTTGAGAGGCTATGGTGATGGTGAATATGTTGAAGAAGATTGGTCCTCCCAAGATGAGAGGATCATTGGTGATGATGCTGGCTTCGATTTCCCCCTCCCAGAGGGAAGTTTGCCTAGCAGAATCGCTCTGTCGGAGACCTAGATTGCTTCTGCCCAGGTTCCACCTCGATACGGTGGCGCTTATTGTCGGTGTCAAAACCGGAGGATCTTGGGTAGGGGGTCCCAATTTGTGCGTCAAGGCTGATGGTAACAAGAAGTAAGGGACACGGGTGTTTACCCAGGTTCAGGCCCTCTCGATGGAGGTAAAACCCTACTTCCTGCTTGATTAATATTGATGATATGGGTAGTACAAGAGTAGATCTACCACGAGATCGTAGAGGCTAAACCCAAGGAGCTAGCCTATGATGGTATGAATGTAATTGTGATCGGCCTTCTAAGGACCAACCTCTCCGGTTTATATAGACACCGGAGAGGGCTAGGGTTTACATGGTGTCGGTTACAAGGAAGGAAATATAATATCCGGATCGCCAAGATTGCCTTCCACGCCAAGGAAAGTCCCATCCGGACACAGGCCGAAGTCTTGAGTCTTGTATCTTCACGCTTCAATAGTCCGGACGTTGTACACAATCCGGCTGTCCGGATACCCCCTAATCCAGGACTCCCTCAGTAGCCCCTGAACCAGGCTTCAATATGATGAGTCCGGCATGCAGTATGTCTTCGGCATTGCAAGGCGGGTTCCTCCTCCGAATACTCCAAAGTAATTATCGAACACCCCAATCGTGTCCGGATCTGAGAAATGATCTTCACATACCACCATAGAGAGAATGATATTTCACAAATGCAATCTGCTAACAACTTTTTCCAATGACGTGACACGTTATTACGATCGGATCCATTATTCGAACCGTTTCCGCACAACCAGCTACAACGCATATCACCAGGCGGTTTCTATGACACGTCTTGTCAAAGCAGAGATCGTGTCCCCTTATCACGGGATTCTCATCAATACGGGCATCGGTAATCTAACCGTGCCATTAACCGTGACATTTGGGAAACAAGCGATTCCCAACGGGCAAGTGGGGAGGCGCACCGCTTCCGGCGCCTCTATAAAGGGATAGGATTCCCCATTTTTACCCACGCCTTCTTCCTCCTTTGCCCACTCTTGCCCCCTCCAGCTCCAGCGCCCAAGCCCAAGACTTCCCCGCACAGCTAAACATGTCTGGTGCAGGAGGCAAGTGGGTGGCTTCCACCGTCAGGGAGGAACACATCACCAATCTTCAGGTGGCCGGATACTTGGCCACGGACATAGCGCACCGTCTACCAGACGCCGGGCAGGTCATTCCGACCCCAGGACCCCACGAGAGGGTCGTATTCATCGCCCACTTCGTCTGTGGACTGGGATTTCCACTCCATCCCTTCGTCCACGGGCTTATGTTCTACTACGGGATGGATTTTCACGATCTGGCCATGAATTTTGTCCGCAACATCTCGGCGTTCATCGTCGTGTGCGAGGCTTTCCTCCGCATCCAGCCTCACTTCAGCCTATGGCTCCAAACCTTCTGCGTGAAGCCGAAGGTGGTAAGAGGCCAACAGGCGGAGTGCGGAGGGGCCATGGTGGGCAGAATGCCCAACGTCATATGGCTCGACGGTTCCTTTGCGGAGACCGTAAAAGGATGGCAGTCGGGGTGGTTCTACATCACCGAGCCGCGTGGCGCCAACTGGGCGGCGGCCCCCGAGTTCCCATCCGGAGCCCCCATGCGGCTCACCTCCTGGGAGAGGAAGGGCCTGTCCTGGGGTGATTCTGTGGATCTGGCCGGACTCCAAACATGCGTCAAGAGCATGAAGGACAAGAACATCAAGCTTGTCAACGTGATCCAGGTCATGCTCGTTCCCCGAATCTTGCCCTGCCAGAGGCGGGCAGTCAATCTATGGGAGTTCGTCCCCACTGAGCATCGGATGCTTCAGAGGCTCTATGGCATGACGCACAAAGGCGCATGGAAGGAGCTGTTCAAGGCCTCCGAAGTGCCTCCTCCGTCATCCGAAGACCGCGGGCTCCATGCCACGTGGGCTCCTAAGCCGGTGAGTTCTTAAACTGACATCGAACCCAGTTCTTCCCGATATATTCACGGGAGTGCCTTAAATAGTTGTGCATATTTGCTTCAGGATTATGTGGAGACAGTGGAGCAGTTTACTGCCCGGCTCCGCTGCCAGAAGACCCAGCAGACGTTCTCCTAACGGAGATGCTGGTCCCGGCGCCGTAAAAGGTGCCAGAGAAGAAGGCCAAGAAGAAGGCCCCGGGGATCCGAAAGGGTCTCCGGCGTAAGGTTATGCCGGAAGACTCATCCGAAGACGACGAGGCGGACTCCTCCCACGAAGGGGAGGAGGAAGAAGAAGACGACGATGCCCCATCCGAAAAGGATGAGGGGTCCGGGGAGGCGGACCCGGGGGCCAGAAAAGGTCCTCGGCGCAGGGCCGTCATTCCTCTGTCGTCCGATGACTACGAGTGATTCCTCCCGCGGAGGCGGGGGGTATCAGGAAGAGATCCTACCTTCCCCCACCGAGGTGGAGAAGAAGAGGAAAGCCGCCCCAGGAGGGGAGGCTGGGGCGTCCAAGAAGGCGAAGGGGCCCCTTCCGGACTACTCCGCCACAGCCACTCTCAGCGAGGAGGGGTGGCTGCCTAGGGGGAAGCCCCTAGCGCGATCGTAAGTGTTTGCACTCTATCATGACTTCACTTCACAGTTTTTATATTTATAATGCCGAACATATATGCAGTCCGGCTAGGGATCACCCCGAGGTATCCTCCTCCGGGTCCCTGAGCAATTCGGAGATGAATTCGCTTCCGACGGCCACCACTCCTCAGCCCGCGGACGACACAGAGGTGTTGTCCCAAAGGCTCCTAGAGCAGGGGGAGGTGACCCTGGAGATGCCCCGAGGCGGGGTCCCAGTCGTCGGACACACGGGGTTCAAGATCCCCGCGGATCATGTCAACGAGAGCCACGGCCAGCCAGGCTCTCAGCCGAACACCATTCCGGAACCTGCAATGGTTCCGGACTCAGGCGGGCGACCCCTCGCTAAAGAGGGCGAGCCGTCTGTGTCGCGGACTTCCGTTGCGCATGAAGCACTGGACGGTCTGCTGGAAGCGCTTTGTGGCGCTTCCCTGGACGAAGGGCACCGTACTCTTATGAGTATGGTGATTCGGAAGGTTTCGTCCGCCAAGAGCGGACTAATCGAAGCTTGCACCAGCCTCCTAACAGGCTTCGAGGTAAGTAATAAATATGTGCAAAATTACCACCCGATAGGTAGTAGCCCCTGATACTCTGTTTGGCATTCGGAAAGAAAAGCCGAGCAGAGGGTCAATTAAAATCCGCGGGAGTCTAATCATCAGTATTATTTTGAATAAGCAGGCTGTGCTAATTGCTGCTGCTGCCCGTACCGCCGAGGTTGCCGATCTGAAACAGGACCTGGAGCAGGCGCAGGGAGAGCTCGACCTCACGAGGAGGCAGCTCGAAGAGTACAAAGGTAAATAATTCCCATTCTTATATATTTAAGGATAGGCAGAATTGGTGGGTCTAACAACTAAGTGTCGTGACCATTTAACAGGGACCCCCGCCGAAGTGGCAGCCCTGAAGAAGGCGCTGTCCGAGGCCGAAGACAAGGCGGCCTTGGAGTGTAAGGAGCACGAAAAGCAAAGTGCTAGGGTAGGTGAGGTACAACAGGAGCTCCAGGACATCGGCAAGAAATGTGAGTCCGTGGAGCGCGATCTGAAGGCAAAAGAGGCCGAGCTTGCGAAGGCCCTTATGAGCTTGAAAGATGCCAAGGCCGAAGCCGAGAAAGCACAGCAGGAGATCCAGGAGGCCAAGAAGATAGCAGCGGGTAAGAAGTTCTTTATGCAAAGCAAACATGTGGAGGAGGCGTTTCTTTTACTTACTCGAATTCGGAGCACTCCGGGGGCATTCGCAGATCTGCCATGCAGCGTATCAGACGCTGCGGAGTTCTACTGTGCCCAAGAGGGGAACTCAACGGAGAAGTTGTTCTGGTCCCAGTATGCTGGGGCCGAACACCCGATGCCTCTGAGTGACCAACTAAAGCAGTTGGTCGGACTCCACACGGCGGCCGAACTGGCTATGAAGGAGTTCATAGTCCGGATGTGGCCTGGTGAGCTCATGCTCAGTAGATACTTCGGCCTGATCAAGCGGATGATGGATGCCTTCCCGCGGCTTGAGGTGATCAAGCGATCCTTGTGCATCGAGGGTGCCCGCCGGGCCCCTGCCCGCGTCAAAGTGCATTGGGGCAAGATGGATGCAGAGAAGCTGGTCAAGGACGGACCGCCGGAGGGCAAGGCGCATTGCCATCCCGAGCTGTAGTATAATGGCGTTATGAAGGGTGCTCGCCTTATGGCTGATGAATGTACCAAGGACACCATTTTTGAATGAATTCGCTTCTGTCATGGTTGCATTTTAAGGACGAAGTTACTTGTGCTATGTAGCGCTTTTGTTATTTAAAATATTACCTTCTGTGCGGCTGTTTATAAAATCCTGAAAGTAGGCCAGTCGTCGGCTTCAGCCCCCACGCGACTAGCACTGGGGTGTTCGTGGAAAACTCGGACACTCTTTTTCCAAATGTTTGGTCCCTTAAGGAGGTGTCCAGCATAGCGAACGAGGCAATCAGACTATGCGACTTTATAACTTTCACTTAGCCATAGAAGTCTACAATTTTAAATTTCGGCGAAGCCCCTAGAACCCGAAAGGCCGAATTGGGGCGTTATATACGCCTTGATCGGACAAAGCCGATTTATCGCCTAAAGCGGGAAATCTTTAAGGATTTAAGTACCTCTCGAACAGCGACCAGCTCTCGCCACATCATGCTGGTCATTTTTCGGCTTTCTCTAATGAGGTGCTCGTCCGGAAGAACCGGGACACAATCGCAGTAGTTCTCCCTGCGCTACCTTAGCCGATATAACGGAACGTAAGGCACCAAAACAAGGGAGCCGAGCTATCCCAACTGTAGACCCAAGACATGATTCGGAGCTGATGCGTATAGTGTTATAAGTTCGGGGTGCCGCACTATTGAAAGTGTTCGGACTTTTAGTTGCCATATTATGGGGCGCCATAAGAAGCCCCTGGGCAACTGGCCGTACCAAGGTGTACGGATGCAATATCAGATAAACATTTATAAGAGAAAAATACTCAAATAAGGATAATAAGCTGTAGCTATATATAATCTCCCATTGACGAAAAATACGTTTAGGCGTATGTTTACAATGGATGCATTAATCAGAGATAAAAACAGGACTATTTGACATGTCCTATCCAGGGGCGAACTATGTACAAATAGATGAAGCAGGTATAATGATCGTAAATAGATTCCACCTGCGCACAACGTCTGTTGCCTCCTTGGGTGTCTCTTCTATATGTGTCTGGCAATTCGGCTCTTCTGAGGATGCTGCACTAATGCGGTGTCCTGAAAGGTAAACGGGAAAGAGTATGAAGGTTTTTAGCTGTTACCCGCATTATCGACCGAGTCGTTGATGCGCCTCCGCCTATGCCCAAGGTATCTTGAGTGTGTAATTGTGTACGCGTGGCACGAATGCTGCTTTGGAGGGGCTTAAGTGGAGGCCGGACTGCTAATCATGATCTTGACATTCGTGTTGATGCTGCCGCGGGGTGCTCCGGACTCGTTTGACAGTGCTCGAAGTCGTCGCCGGATTGGTTTGTCGGAGGAGGCCGCATTGTACTTCTGCCACGAGGGTTGTCGTATGCTCTTCTATTTGAAGGGTGCGGTCCATATTTCCGTTGACAGTGATGACCCCGCGCGGTCCCGATATCTTGAGCTTGAGATATGCATAGTGTGGCACCGCATTAAATCATGGGAATGCGGTTCGCCCGAGCAGTGCGTGGTAGCCACTGCGTAAAGGGACGATGTCGAAGATCAGCTCTTCGCTCCTGAAGTTGTCTGGGGATCCGAAGACCACTTCCAATGTTATAGAACCCGTGCAGTGGGCCTCTACTCCAGGAATAACACTTTTAAAGGTGGTTTTGGTGGGCTTGATCCTTGAAGGATCAATGCCCATCTTTCGCACTGTGTCTTGATAAAGAAGGTTCAGGCTGCTGCCGCCGTCCATAAGGACACGCGTGAGGTGGAATCCGTTGATGATTGGGTCTAAGACCAATGCGGCTGAGCCGCCGTGACGGATGCTGGTAGGGTGATCCCTACGGTCAAAGGTGATCGGACAAGCTGACCATGGGTTGAACTTGGGGGCGACTGGCTCCATCGCATAGACGTCCCGTAGTGCCCGCTTCCGTTCCCTCTCGGGGATGTGGGTGGCATAGATCATATTGACCGTTTTCACCTGGGGGGGATTTCTTCTGCCCCCCC
>NC_041385.1:274905596-275034658 GCF_002162155.2 Triticum dicoccoides | reverse complement strand
TTCGGACGCTACGGCTCATCGTCATCGTTGCTATGCAGCCCCTTGTCCTTGTTTTCGGCATTTATCTTGCCGGCCTGTTTGAACACCCAGCAGTCTCTATTGGTGTGGTTGGCTGGTTTGTCCGGTGTGCCATGAATTTGGCACGAGCGCTCTAGTATGCGGTCCAGACTGGACGGTCCCTGATTATTTCTTTTGAACGGCTTTTTCCGTTGTCCGGATTTAGGTCCGCTGAATCCGGCGTTGACTGCCGTGTCTACCCTGCTGTCGCCGTTGTTCCATCTCTTATGTCTGTTGCATTGTGGCTTGACGTTAGCATTGCGGCCGTCCGAAGTGCCGGGATGTGGTGTGGTGCCTCTACGAGCCAACCAACTATCCTCACCCGCACAAAAACAGGTCATTAGGCTTGTGAGAGCTGCCATAGACTTGGGTTTTTCCTGGCCGAGGTGTCGAGCGAGCCACTCATCACGGATATTATGCTTAAAAGCCGCCAGGGCTTCGGCGTCCGGACAATCGACTTTTTTTTCTTTTTAGTGAGGAAGCGAGTCCAAAATTTCCGGGCTGACTCTCCGGGCTGTTGACTAATGTGGCTCAGGTCATCAGCGTCCGGTGGTCGCACATATGTGCCCTGGAAGTTGTCAAGGAATGCATCTTCCAGGTTTTCCCAACTGCCAATGGAATTTGCTGGTAGGCTGTTTAACCGGTGTCGGGCTGGTCCTTTGAGATTATGGGGGAGATACTTGATGGCGTGTAGATCATCTCCACAGGCCATGTGAATGTGGAGAAGGAAATCTTCGATCCATACTGCGGGGTCTGTTGTGCCATCGTATGATTCGATGTTTACGGGTTTGAACCCTTCTGGGAATTCATGATCCATTACTTCATCCGTGAAGCAGAGGGGGTGTGCTACGCCTCTGTGCCGGGCTATGTGGCTATGCAGGTTGGATTGATCTGGGTTGCTATGTTCGACCCGGACGGATTTGTTTATGATGTATCCTACGTGACGGTCGTCGTCGCGCGCTGGGGCGCGCCCCCTCGATCCGTAGATCGATCTTGGCTGTCCTGCTTTATTGTCCAGAATATCTTGCAGGTCGTGTCTGTTGCCCTGAGCCGTAGTGTATCGGCGTGGGGGTGCAGGCTGGTATCCAGGCTAGTATCCCATTTTTTCCTGGCCACGGGGTGGCCGATCAGCCGTTTGGCGTTCGAGTCCATATTCCTCGGCTGCCAGGACTTTAGTCCATCTATCTATGAGCAGGTCTTGATCAGCTTGTAGTTGTTGCTTCTTCTTCTTCAGGCTCCTTGCAGTGGCTATAAGCCTACGCTTGAAGCGCTCCTGCTCCACGGGATCCTCAGGTACGCCGAACTCGTCGTCTCCGAGGCTGATCTCGTCTTCGGAGGGGGGCATGTAGTTGTCCTCCTCCGGGTATGCGTCTGTCGCCTGTTCTTCTGGGATGACCTGCTCGTCTTCCTGTTCGGCCTGCTCAAAGGAGGGCTGATCAGGGTCATACTCTTCTTCGGCGTCATCCGGATTATTTTTGCCTCCGGGGCCGGCTTTGCTATGGCAGGGCTTGGAGCGGCGCCGACGACGCCCATTCTTTGATTTTCTTCCCGAGGGTTTGTCCTCCATTGCCTCGTTGTCATTAGTTTCCTTCGGAGTGTCCACCATATATATATCATATGAGGAGGTGGCCATCCATCGCCCGGTGAGCGGTGGCTCCTGTGATTCTCCTACATTGTCGTCCATACCGTCAATGTCTTCGGAGTCGAAGTCAAGCATGTCGGTTAGATCATCGATCGTGGCAATGAAGTGGGTGGTGGGTGGGCAACGAATTCTGTCGTTGTCTGCTTCCCACTCGAGCCGGACATAGTTCGGCCCGGAGTCTCCTGACAAGGAGAGAGACTTCAATAAGTCCAGCGTGTCGCCAAAGGGCGAGTGCTAAAAAACGTCCGCCGCGGTGAACTCCATCACCGGAGCCCAACCAGGATCGGCGGGCTCGGGGGCGTGCGGACTGGATCCTGCGTCCGGACATGAATCCGGGGGTCCGGAGTCACAGGCTCCCTCAGATGTGAAACCTGTGTTCGGCACCATCACCGATAAAGGTACGGCCTGTGGGGCGGGGTCCAGCCCTCCGTCCTTAGGCAAAGCCTGTCCCGGATTTATATCCGAGGCTTCAGCCAGGACGATATCCCAAGCGACGTCTGGCAGCAGGTCTAAGCCGTGCTCATCGCGACTGTTCGGCGCTTCTGGCACTGGCCTGAATCCGTCGAAGATCAAGTCTCTGCGGATATCCGCCGTGTAGTTCAGGTTTCCGAACCTTATTTGACGGCCGGGGGCATAGCTATCGATTTGCTCCAAGTGGCCAAGCGAATTGGCCCGCAGCGTGAAGCCGCCGAACATGAAGATTTGTCCGGGGAGGAAATTCTCACCCTGGCCAGCATCGTTAATGACGATTGAAGAAGCCATTGAGCCTGACGGCGACGTCACAGAGGAACTCTCAATGAAAGCACCAATGTCGGTGTCAAAACCGGCGGATCTCGGGTAGGGGGTCCCGATCTGTGCGTCAAGGC
The DNA here is from genome assembly GCF_002162155.2 of Triticum dicoccoides. Lineage (NCBI taxonomy): Eukaryota > Viridiplantae > Streptophyta > Magnoliopsida > Poales > Poaceae > Triticum > Triticum dicoccoides. Next base: position 275,032,093 of record NC_041385.1, on the reverse strand, counting down.
TGATGGTAACAAGAAGTAAGGGACACAGGTGTTTACCCAGGTTCGCGCCCTCTCGATGGAGGTAAAACCCTACTTCCTACTTGACTAATGTTGATGATATGCGTAGTACAAGAGTAGATCTACCACGAGATCATAGAGGCTAAACCCTAGGAGCTGGCCTATGATGGTATGAATGTAATTGTGATCGGCCTTCTAAGGACTAACCTCTCCGGTTTATATAGACACCGGAGAGGGCTAGGGTTTACATGGAGTCAGTTACCAGGAAGGAACTATAATATCCGGATCGCCAAGCTTGCGTTCCATGCCAAGGAAATTCCCATCCGGACACGGGCCGAAGTCTTGAGTCTTGAATCTTCACGCTTCAATAGTCCAGACGTTGTACATAGTCCGGCTGTCCGGATACCCCCTAATCCAGGACTCCCTCACTTGTCTCGAAAGCCTTCTTCTTATTTTTTTTCTAGGTCAAAACCCTTCATATAGCAGAAGATGGGCACCGAAGGTTGGCTAGGGGGCCCACAAGCTCAGGGGGCGCGCCCTGGGGGTAGGGCATGCCCAGGCTTGTGGCCACCTGGTGGGTCCCCTTCTGATATTTCTTCGCCCAATATTTTTTATATATTCCAAAATAATTCTCCTTAAAGTTTCAGGACATTTGGAGTTGTGTAGAATAGGAATCTCATATATGCTCCTTTACGGTCTAGAATTCCAGCTGTCGACATTCTCCCCGTTCATGTAAATCTTGCAAAATAAGAAAGAAAAGGCATAAGAATTGCATTGTAAAGTGTAATAGCAGCCCATAATGCAATAAATATCGACATAAAAACATGATGCCAAATGGGTGTATGGGTTTTTCTTCCATGATACTTGCCATGCATGAAAAAAATTCATTATTTACACTTCCCGATGTTTTGACCAACGTATCATAGAGATATCCTTTGTTCTTGTTTCGTGTTGTTATCCTAGCAGATCTAGATCGCTATGGCTCGCCCAAACTTGTCCAAGGACAAGTTCTTTGAGAAGGTCATTAACCATTACCTTCTAGAGGTGATGAAACACCCCCAGGAGATCCAGATGCATGAGGGGGTGCTTCACATCTGGGACGTTCAAGATGCTAAGAAGACAGGAAGTGAGAAGGCCAGGCTGGAAGCTGTGGAGTAGGAGATCTTCAAGTGCCAGGGTATAGTGGAGCGTGTACTCGGTGCTAACCACTCCATAATTATAGAATTCACCCGTGAACACAAGTTGGACAACAAGGAGATCAAAGATGCCATCTTCAAGCTCAATGACAGGATCGACTTCCTTTAGACCCAAATTTATGATCCGCAAAATCAGAACTTTGAGTATGAAGCCAGGTTTAAAGGTATGAGTTTAGCTGCAAATTTCAGGACCCCAGAGACACGCTCAACATTTTATCATAGGAGCATATGCCTTGGAAGCGAGAGGACAAGCCTACTACTTCATCACCACCGCCATCACCAAAGAAGGAGACTTGAGTACACGGGCATGGGCACTCCCCTTGGCTTGTGCCAAGCTTGGTAGAGGTGCCCAGGTATCGTATCACCACCACTTTTATCATCATTACCTATCTTAGTTTGATCCTTAGTTATTTCATGATTTAGAAGAATAAAGTTTTAGTATAGTCTATTTACGAGTGCTTGCTTAGTGGTCTATCTTTCTATGTAATTGTGTGTGAGATATATAATAAAGAGTAGTTTGAGTTTTGTTTTGCTTTCTTGTTTCAATCTTAGTAATGGAAAATAAAAGAATAAAAGATCATACGCTACTCCCATGGGGAGTAATGACTTCACATTGTCGGTGCAACAGACCCAGGGCCTGTTGACCTGACTGTGCACAGGCACAAGATCAAGACTGAAGCGTCAGAAGAAGAGACCAAGAGACTCGAAGGACCAGCTAATGGACCAAGAAGAACCGAGGGTAATGCAGAGGAGCCAAATAATACAAAGGAAGATGCCTCCCTTGCCAGGCAGGTGATATGTCTCCAACGTATCTATAATTTTTGATCTATTCATTCCATGTTTATAATATTTTTACATGCTTTTGGTAGGATTTGGTTAGAACTAACGTGGACTGACGCTATGTTCAGCAGAACTACCGTGGTGTGGTTTTTGTGCAGAAATAAAAGTTCTCGGAATGCGCTGAAAATCAACGGAGATTTTGTCAGGACCCCGATCCTAAGTCACACCGATCTAGCATGTACCACATCATATCACTTTGCGGCCTCACGCACGGTATTCCCACGGGTGCTACCTTACCTGGCCCGGGACCGTTTGCGCCTTTTGGCTCACGTATATGATAGTGCCACTAGCATCCATATGACAAAGAACCCGGGCTGACATGGCTAGTCGTGAACCCAAAGTGGCACTAACTTACAGGGACAGGCATACATGACCCAACAACGAACGTGTCGGTCATCAGCGAGTGAATCCAGGCTGTAGCACTAGGCTAGCAGGACTCCGCTGAACCGGCTGTAGCGGGCTAACAGGACTCCGGAATTCATCGCGTGACATTTCCCCGAGGGGACAGACACAGGAACAAAGAAGGACACATGCCGGCCAACCTAAGTGTTCCGGAGCAGTAGCAAGCTACCATGGCTCAGTGGAAACACTAGGAGACATTTCCCGGTAAGAGAGGCTACTAAGGATAAACAACTAGATAGTCAGATCCCACACATACCAAGCATTTCAATAACATACACACAATATGCTTGATATGTGCAAATACAACATGGCATCACAACATGACTCTACAACTCAAGTATTTATTCAATAGGCTCCGAGGAGCGAGATATTACAAACATGGGTCTCATGACCCAACACTCAGAGCATACAAGTCAAAGCACAAGCGGAAGCTTAACATGTCTGAGTACAGACATCTACAAATGAAAAAGGCTGAGAAGCCTGACTATCTACCAGATCCTGCCGAGGGCACAAGATCGTAGCTGAGGTAACAAGCTAAACGTCGAAATCCACGCGGAATTACTAGCGAGACTGAAGTCTCTCTGCAAAAACGTAAAATAGGCAAACGTGAGTACAAATGTACCCAGCAAGACTTACATCAGATCTAGCTACATATGCATCATTATCAACAAGGGGATGGTGGGGTTTAACTGCAGCAAGCCAGCTTTGACTCGATGGCTATCCTGAACTATGACTGCAAGTAACTCTTTTGAGGTGGCGCACACGAGTCCACATATTCACCATATCAATACACCACTATGGATCCGCTCCCGTCTCCCTACGAGAACACCATCCATAGCACTCACACTTATCTTGCGTATTTTAGAGTATCCACTTTCACTTGTCTATGAACTGTACAGGCAACCCAGAAGTCTTTTACAGCGGACACGGCTATTCGAATAGATCATATTAACCCTGCAGGGGTGTACTTCTTCACACACGCTCTCACCACTTACCGCCGTTGACACGACATGTACTCGGCAACCTTCAAGCGGAAGCACAGCGAGGGTGTCGGCCACGACCTGACTAACCACACAAGTCTCTCGTCCAGGTTTATCGCCTATTCAGGTTCCATCCGCATGGAGATCCGGCCGGGGTGTCGCTCACGGCCCCAAACGGTGTGTGCAGGGTTCCCAAGCCCACCTCGACGGGTGGATCTACGCTTGGTACACCGTGCCATGGTGCCTAGTCTGTCCCAAGCCCACCTGTACCGGGTGCCACATGGTAGACTACTAACACTACCTACAAACACCAGAAACTAGTTGCAACTCCTGGACAGAGATCATGTTGATTAATAAGTTGAGAGGGGTCGACTTACCGGAACCCAATGTGTGGTAGTATCTGTTCATGGATCACAAACACAGAACTCAGTTCCTGAGGACGGCTGCAATGAGATAACCCACCATGTACTCCTACATGGCCTCTCACCGCTACCTTTACCAAATCGTGTTCACACACTTAGCTCACACACAGTAGGACATGTTTACACACCTCCAATTCATCCCCGATGAATCAGACCTGACACAACTCTAAGCAATAGCAGGCATGACAAACAAGCATGAATGAGTAGGCACATCAGGTCTCAAACAACTCCTACTCATGCTAGTGGGTTTCATCTATTTACTGTGGCAATGACAGGTCATGCAGAGGATAAAGGGGTTCAACTACCGCAGCAAGTAACAGATGAATCGTTGTTGTCCTAATGCAGTAAAAGAGAGCAGGAGCGAGAGAGTGGGATTGTATCGGAATGAACAAGGGGGTTTTGCTTGCCTGGCACTTCTGAAGATAATATAGTTCTTCATCGGTGTCATCGAACTCATCGTCGGCACGTCGTCTACTGAGAGGGAACAATTACCGGCAAGAGAGAGGAAACACAATCAATGCAATGCGACAATATGATGCATGAATGTGACATGGCAATATGCTGTGGTTTGAGCTAATGCAGCTAGCAACAGGTTAAATGAAGTTGGTTTGAACCCTAGGTTCAAATTCAAACTCCATATGTGAAGGTTTAAATGTTATTCAATTTATTTGACCTAAACAGTGAACAAATTTTGTTCTAACATGCATGAAAATGATACAGATGGATAGATTGGATTTTTCTGATCATTTTTCATATATAAATCTTTGCATTTGGAGTTACGGTTGATTTACTATGATTTTTAGAAGTTTAGGCAATTTTCTGGATTTTCCTGGTTATTCTAAAAATAAACTTAATCCAGAAAATGTATTACTGCGTCAGCATGACGTCGGTGTGACGTCATCAAGTCAACAGGTGCTCTCCAGGTCAAATCTGACCAGTGGGACCCGTTGGTCAGTCTCACAGTGATGGCTAGGGTCACAGACATGTGGGGTCAAGTCAACGCCCACATCAGCATAATCAAATTGACACATGGGCCCACTGTAATTAGATTAATCTTAATCTTACTTAGTTAGTCGGTTAGTTAGGCCATGGGGCCCGGCTGTCAGTGGCTCTGGGGGGTTAGCTGGCCGTAATTAACACTAATCACGCGGCCACGTCGGACACACGGGCGGTTAGCCGCCGGCGACAAAGCAGAGCGGCGGAGACGCTCGGGTTTGCATCTCCGGCGACCAAAGGGGCGGATGAGGGCATCTACGTGGAGCTGGGACTCGCCCGCATCCATCTGTGCAAACGGCAGGGGCTGAGGTGGCCCGAGCTCGCCGGAGGCAAGCTCCCGGCGGTGGCCGGAGTTCGGGCCAGCACGGGCGCGGGGCTACGCTTGGCGAGCGAGCGAGCTGAGAGGCTGGGCGGGCTCCTGGGAGTTCCACGAGCTCGAGGTCGTGCTCGGACACGAGTTCGGTGACCTGCAACGACGGCGGCGACAGGCGTGACGGCGGTGAGCTTCCGCCACGGTGGCCAGGGGGGATAGAGGAGGGATTCGACAGCGGGGAGAGAGGGGTTGGGAGCAGGAGCTCACAGGGAGGCGGCGCAGTAGGTCAGTGGGCTCGGGGACGTCCTTGATGGCGCGAATCGACGGCGAGGGGCCCGGGTGCCTGAGGTTGAAGATGACCGCGATGGTGGCGTTGCTGGCCTCCCGGGGTTGTGTGCTTTGGCGTGCGGCTCTACGGCGTCGAGGCGGAGCTCGTCGCATATCCGGAAGGGCGTGGGGAGGTCGGTGGTAGCGGCGAACGGCGACGGTGGCGGCGGCTCCGTTCGGTGGCTGCGCGCAGGAGAGGCAGAGGAGGGGGAGAGAGTGCAGCGAGTGAGGGAGAGGCGAGAGGGGCTTCGAGGCGTCTCCAGGCGCGGGATTGGGTTGACGGAGAGTGCGACACGGCGAAGCAGGAGGTGGCACGGTCGGGTGCGTGCGCTGGCTGCCAGTGGGCACAGGGTTGAAGACAACCTTGCCCCTGGTGGGCTGGGCCAACAGTGCCAGTCCAGCTGGGCTGCCAGGTGAGCAACAGGTAGGTCTTCTGCTCTTTTTTAATTTTTCTTCTATTTTGTTTAATTTACTTCCTTTTGCCACGGTTTCTAAATAAAACAAATTCAAAGACAGTGACAAAATTCCCCTGAACATTTTATTTAGCACAATGGAATTATACCAAAGCACATAAAATTGTTTCAGTTATTTGAACATATATTCAGTATATATTTGGATATAAATTCAAATTCAAAAATAGTATTGATTTAAATTCAAAGTCCCAAAATAATTCCTTAAAAATGTTCCTAAATTTTGGTTTGATATATAGCTCTTGCCAAAATTCTCAAACATTGCAAAAGGACATCTTGGAACATAGAATGAGATTTCTAGGGTTCTTTGCCCTGCTTTTAATTAAGTTTTTGTGGCTTTCAAAATTCCTCAATTCAAGTTTCAAAAATATAGACATGATGCACACATGAAGCTAGCCTAGAGCACTACCAGCAGCTAGGGATGTGACAGCTCACCCCTACTAAACAAGAATCTCGTCCCGAGATTCAAGCGTAGGGTAAGATGATGGGGGGAACGCAACTAATGCAATCTTCACGATCCAGGTTGCATCTCACAAGAACGTTGATTCGATCACCATCTTTGTCTCGACGTCTTGCTGTGAGAACTCGAGCTATCATGACAATGAGAGGAGAATGAGACTCTAGAAGGATCGATCTTCTCGAGGATCGAACAACTCAGGATTAACTCACGGAATGAGACATAGCAACATCTCTCGAGCTGAGACACGAAGCACACATCTAGAAGGATGGAGTGGAACAGATGCCGAGGGTTCACTAGGTAGACAACAATTCCACACTTTGGAAGGTGGTGATCGGTTTTCAACATAGCGAGGATTTGAGTTGCCATGAAACCATAGCATGACATCTGAGAGGAGGGTGAATCGTAGAATTATCCCTTAAGTGGCAAAAAGAATTACTTTTGATACATAGATCATCGTAACTCTCTAAACCAGCCTGAGGAAATTCACAAACGATCGTTTGAAGGAGTTCGAAGGAATGGCATATCCCGATTCGAATGGATGATGTGGACTACCTTGCTGAAGACAACGTAATGGATGATTTCTACTTATCATCGAGGAAGGATAGGGCCCAGGTAAGTCCACCTTTTAAGATGGTCCTGGACAAGAATTACTAAGAAGGCAGCCCATAAGAAATTGGCTCAATGGGGTGCAAACTGGGAACAGAATGCAAATGTCGGAAATGTTCCAACCATTATATCTGCCTGAGATTCAGATCTGGTTGGTGTCAGGACATTCCAGACTCATCAAGTCCAGAAAGAAAAATGAAAGTTTGCAACACAAATCGACGAGATGACGTTGCGAGATTCTCGGGAGATGAACTACGATAGCAAGCTCAGAAACATGAGCTGGTTCTGCTACATACATGTGAACACGTTATCCAAGACAAGCATGACCACATAGTAGTCTTACAATAAAACACCACCGATTTCTGGTTGGGAACCATCATCGAAGATAACGAAGTCGTGTGCATGACCTAGGATTAGCACATGAGACTCCCTTTTCTTGAACAAATCCATCAGTGGCTTGGTGTGCTAGGGAATTCATATGGAATGAAGATGATCAGTCTATCAGACCATAGAATACTTCGCACATGCATGACTGACTTGGGATGATTTCAGAGGAAGCAAAAACAAACTTTCTTGGATCCACGGCGACAACTTGCACCAAATGCACATGAATTTAGAGGAAGTCACTACTTTCATCCAAACATATGCTTCATGAACGAAACACGAAGAAATTCTTAAACAAGTTTCCAACACTAGGTAGATGTTCAACATGACTCATGGGGGAGACAAAATGCTGCTGATGGGCTCAACAGCAACTCATCGGAATTTCCAGATCACTGGACTTCCACCATCATGTGAACAAGGTGATAGCATTGGTCAGACCCAACGAGTATAACGGTGTATACTCGAGGAACCAACCACGAGTAAGACAACATTACGAATATTGTTGGTTCTAACTTGATTTGACGATAGCCCACACTCAAATCAAGGTTTGGACAAGACAATAGATTCAACAACTGATCACGAGGATCAGTCGATGAAGATATCATCTTTCTTCAATACACACACACTCACACTCAAGGATATCCCTTAGTGATGAACTAAGTCGGACAAGCTTTCATCTTCCAACTCTCCAAGTTGTTGTTTAGCTTAACCAACTAGCTCGGGGGTATCCAACACAGAATCATGGAGAATGGGTGGTTTGGAAGAAAACCAACATGATCACGAACTCAACATAGCGGTCAGGTGAAACCTGGTAATACTTCCGAGAAGATATTCGGAAATCACGAACCACCGATATGTTATTAAGCTCGAGAACAATCTTGCTTTTCAGGGCAAGACGATATGATCAAGGAGCGAGGGATTGTCACAATCCTAACTCCTTGGTTGATGAGTGCACCCAGAAATATGGACTAGGTAGCACGATCAATCTTAGGATGATGATTCAGTAACCAGCACGGTAAGAATGAGAGTATTGTCCATTAGCTACCAAGCAACGAGTTGCTTGAAGTATTGATTTCGCACATCACAGTACACTTGTCGGCATTCCGGTTACGATAACACAGGAGCCAAGGAATGAACAATGATGGCAAGAAGTATTACTGCGTCAAGAATTCATAAGAGGTGGTGCAATTCTCATGACATTCTTGACATAAAGATGGTAACACTCCAAGGTAGAACATAACAAAAGCTGGATTGGCATTTTGATCTGTGGAATACAACTACTTTGACCCAATCCTAGATATGGACGAGGTACTGGAGTTTGTTTCTCCCAGTCATTTCAGAATAGAATGGCTTGACGGACCACAAGAATAATAGGCATCGATGAATGAATGCACACATACCCCTGACTATCAATTGATAGACGAGGGTCAGAAAACAACTAAGGAGGCACAACTCAAGGAACATATAACTTTTTGAGTTGTGTATGCATAGATTAGCATGTCGAACGAATTCAACATATTTCTCCCGGATAACCCATGCAGAGAGGTAGAATTGGCAGAGTCACAATATAGAATCAAGAACTCATTAAGAGCACTCTTGTTGTGATCTTTTGATCCACCAAACTTCTTCCATAAGTGGTTCATAGTATTTGGAAGAAGAAAATACCACAGACCTCGAGGACTATCACAAAGTTTACTAAATTCCTAAAGGAACTAGCAAACACTATCAATATGAGGTAAGTAGAGTGAATCTTGGGTTCAAGAACCCAGATATGAAATGCCTACTAACTAAATGGCATCACGGGATGCTTTCGAGAATATTGGCCAGAATCATCACACTGGGAACACAAAACATGGCTAGATTACTAGGTGATTAACTAAGACACCTAGGGTCATAATAATAGCTCCAACATATATGTCGAGGCAACAGAGTACCTCAACTCACAGACTAGTGTGCTTATTCTGACCAAAAGGACATCGGGAACGGAGGAAGGATTTGCAAATGCATCAGATTATTTAGAAACCAGGGATGACTCGGACAGCATAACGGCTGTAAATGCTCAAAAAGATTTAAGACATGCTACAAAAATGGTGGCATAACCACTCGATCATCATAATATCAAGGTTTCGAGATCAACTATGAACACACGGAGGTAGTAGAAACTGAGCAGAGGCTTAAATCCAACAATCTTACAAGTCTACAGAGTAGTAACACGTGATCCTAATAGAAAGAAGAGATAGCCTAGTTCCTTAACCCCGTAGGAAAGATAAGATGACTCAGATCAGAAGGGCATAAGGTATAAGGAGTAAAAAGAGCCTTACGTTCCATCCCACAATCAATTCCCTTATATAACTAAAGAATTTCTAGACTCAACTTCGACCAGTTTGGCTTGGTAATCCTACAGGCAGTCAAGCTCTGATACCAAAGCTGTCAGGACCCCGATCCTAAGTCACACCGATCTAGCATGTAAAACATCATATCACTTTGCGGCCTCACGCACGGTATTCCCACGGGTGCCACCTTACCTGGCCCATGACCGTTTGCGCCTTTTGGCTCACGTATATGATAGTGCCGCTAGCATCCATATGACAAAGAACCCAGGCTGACATGGCTAGTCGTGAACCCAAAGTGGCACTAACTTACAGGGACAGGCATACATGACCCAGCAACGAACGTGTCGGTCATCAGCGAGTGAATCCAGGCTGTAGCACTGGGCTAGCAGGACTCCGGTGAACCGGCTGTAGCGGGCTAACAGGACTCCGGAATTCATCGCGTGACATTTCCCCGAGGGGACAGACACAGGAACGAAGAAGGACACATGCCGGCCAACCTAAGTGTTCCGGAGCAGTAGCAAGCTACCATGGCTTAGTGGAAACACTAGGAGACATTTCCCGGTAAGAGAGGCTACTAAGGATAAACAACTAGATAGTCAGATCCCACACATACCAAGCATTTCAATAACATACACACAATATGCTTGATATGTGCAAATACAACATGGCATCACAACATGACTCTACAACTCAAGTATTTATTCAATAGGCTCCGAGGAGCGAGATATTACAAACATGGGTCTCATGACCCAACACTCAGAGCATACAAGTCAAAGCACAAGCGGAAGCTTAACATGTCTGAGTACAGACATCTACAAATGAAAAAGGCTGAGAAGCCTGACTATCTACCAGATCCTGCCGAGGGCACAAGATCGTAGCTGAGGTAACAAGCTAAACGTCGAAATCCACGCGGAATTACTAGCGAGACTGAAGTCTCTCTGCAAAAACGTAAAATAGGCAAACGTGAGTACAAATGTACCCAGCAAGACTTACATCAGATCTAGCTACATATGCATCATTATCAACAAGGGGATGGTGGGGTTTAACTGCAGCAAGCCAGCTTTGACTCGGTGGCTATCTTGAACTACGACTGCAAGTAACTCTTTTGAGGTGGCGCACACGAGTCCACATATTCACCATATCAATACACCACTATGGATCCGCTCCGGTCTCCCTACGAGAACGCCATCCATAGCACTCACACTTATCTTGCGTATTTTAGAGTATCCACTTTCACTTGTCTATGAACTGTACAGGCAACCCAGAAGTCCTGTACCGCGGACACGGCTATTCGAATAGATCATATTAACCCTGCAGGGGTGTACTTCTTCACACACGCTCTCACCACTTACCGCCGTTTACACGACATGGACTCAGCAACCTTCAAGCGGAAGCCCAGTGAGGGTGTCGGCCACGACCTGACTAACCACACAAGTCTCTCGTCCAGGTTTATCGCCTATTCGGGTTCCATCCGCAAGGAGATCCGGCCGGGGTGTCGCCCACGGCCCCAAACGATGTGTGCAGGGTTCCCAAGCCCACCTCGACGGGTGGATCTACGCTTGGTACACCGTGCCACGGTGCCTAGTCTGTCCCAAGCCCACCTGTACCGGGTGCCACTTGGTAGACTCCTAACACTACCTACAAACACCAGAAACTAGTTGCAACTCCTGGACAGAGATCATGTTGATTAATAAGTCGAGAGGGGTCGAGTTACGAGAACCCAATGTGTGGTAGTATCTGTTCATGGATCACAAACACAGAACTCAGTTCCTGAGGACGGCTGCAATGAGACAACCCACCATGTACTCCTACATGGCCTCTCACCGCTACCTTTACCAAATCGTGTTCACACACTTAGCTCACACACAGTAGGACATGTTTACACACCTCCAATTCATCCCCGATGAATCAGACCTGACACAACTCTAAGCAATAGCAGGCATGACAAACAAGCATGAATGAGTAGGCACATCAGGGCTCAAACAACTCCTACTCATGCTAGTGGGTTTCATCTATTTACTGTGGCAATGACAGGTCATGCAGAGGATAAAGGGGTTCAACTACCGTAGCAAGTAACAGATGAATCGTTGTTGTCCTAATGCAGTAAAAGAGAGCAGGGGCGAGAGAGTGGGATTGTATCGGAATGAACAAGGGGGGTTTGCTTGCCTGGCACTTCTGAAGATAATATAGTTCTTCATCGGTGTCATCGAACTCATCGTCGGTACATCGTCTACTGAGAGGGAACAATTACCGGTAAGAGAGAGGAAACACAATCAATGCAATGCGACAATATGATGCATGAATGTGACATGGCAATATGCTGTGGTTTGAGCTAATGCAGCTAGCAACAGGTTAAATGAAGTTGGTTTGAACCCTAGGTTCAAATTCAAACTCCATATGTGAAGGTTTAAATGTTATTCAATTGATTTGACCTAAACAGTGAACAAAAGTTGTTCTAACATGCATGATAATGATACAGATGGATAGATTGGATTTTTCTGATCATTTTTCATATATAAATCTTTGCATTTGGAGTTACGGTTGATTTACTATGATTTTTAGAAGTTTAGGCAATTTTTTGGATTTTCCTGGTTATTCTAAAAATAAACTTAATCCAGAAAATGTATTACTGCGTCAGCATGACGTCGGTGTGACATCATCAAGTCAACAGGTGCTCTCCAGGTCAAATCTGACCAGTGGGACCCGCTGGTCAGTCTCACAGTGATGGCTAGGGTCACAGACATGTGGGGTCAAGTCAACGCCCACATCAGCATAATCAAATTGACACATGGGCCCACTGTAATTAGATTAATCTTAATCTTACTTAGTTAGTCGGTTAGTTAGGCCATGGGGCCCGGCTGTCAGTGGCTCTGGGGGGTTAGCTGGCCGTAATTAACACTAATCACGCGGCCACGTCGGACACACGGGCGGTTAGCCGCCGGCGACAAAGCAGAGCGGCGGAGACGCTCGGGTTTGCATCTCCGGCGACCAAAGGGGCGGATGAGGGCATCTACATGGAGCTGGGACTCGCCCGCATCCATCTGTGCAAACGGCAGGGGCTGAGGTGGCCCGAGCTCGCCGGAGGCAAGCTCGCGGCGGTGGCCGGAGTTCGGGCCAGCACGGGCGCGGGGCTACGCTTGGCGAGCGAGCGAGCTGAGAGGCTGGGCGGGCTCCTGGGATATCCACGAGCTCGAGGTCGTGCTCGGACGCGAGTTCGGTGACCTGCAACGACGACGGCGACATGCGTGACGGCGGTGAGCTTCCGCCGCGGTGGCCAGGGGGGATAGAGGAGGGATTCAACGGTGGGGAGAGAGGGGTTGGGAGCAGGAGCTCACAGGGAGGCGGCGCAGTAGGTCAGTGGGCTCGGGGACGTCCTTGACGGCGCGAATCAACGACGAGGGGCCCGGGTGCCTGAGGTTGAAGATGACCATGATGGCGGCGTTGCTGGCCTCCCGGGGTTGTGTGCTTTGGCGTGCGGCTCTACGGCGTCGAGGTGGAGCTCTTCGCATATCCGGAAGGGCGTGGGGAGGTCGGTGGTAGCGGCGAACGGCAACGGTGGCGGCGGCTCCGTTCGGTGGCTGCGCGTAGGAGAGGCAGAGGAGGGGGAGAGAGTGCAGCGAGTGAAGGAGAGGCGAGAGGGGCTTCGAGGCGTCTCCAGGCGCGGGATTGGGTTGACGGAGAGCGCGACACGACGAAGCAGGAGGTGGCACGGTCGGGTGCGTGCGCTGGCTGCCAGTGGGCACAAGGTTGAAGACAACCTTGCCCCTGGTGGGCTGGGCCAACAGTGCCAGGCCAGCTGGGCTGCCAGGTGAGCAACAGGTAGGCTTCTGCTCTTTTTTAATTTTTCTTCTGTTTTGTTTAATTTACTTCCTTTTGCCACTGTTTCTAAATAAAACAAATTCAAAGACAGTGACAAAATTCCCCTGAACATTTTATTTAGCACAATGGAATTATACCAAAGCACATAAAATTGTTTCAGTTATTTGAACATATATTCAGTATATATTTGGATATAAGTTCAAATTCAAAAATAGTATTGATTTAAAGTCAAAGTCCCAAAATAATTCCTTAAAAATGTTCCTAAATTTTGGTTTGATATATAGCTCTTGCCAAAATTCTCAAACATTGCAAAAGGACATCTTGGAACATAGAATGAGATTACTAGGGTTCTTTGCCCTGCTTTTAATTAAGTTTTTGAGGCTTTCAAAATTCCTCAATTCGAGTTTCAAAAATATAGACATGATGCACACATGAAGCTAGCCTAGAGCACTACTAGCAGCTAGGGATGTGACAGATTTTTTCTGGAAAATATAAAAAATACTGGAACAAAAAGTTATCGGAGAGGAGTCCCATGGGGCCCACGAGGGTGGAGGGCGCCCCCCTAGGGCGCCCCAATGTGCCCCAAGGATACCCCGTGGGTCCTCCTGACTTGTTCTCGACGCTAAACCTCCTGTAAATACAAAAACCTCCGGAAAATAATCTAGATCAGAAGTTCTGCCGCCGCAAACGTCTGTACCGACCAAAAACAAATTGGGACCCTGTTCCGGCACCCTGCTAGAGGGGGGAATCATCACCTGTGGCCATATTCATCACCCCGGCACTCTCCATGACGAGGAGGGAGTAGTTCACCCTCGGGGCTGAGGGTATGTACCAGTAGCTATGTGTTTGATCTCTCTCTCTCTCTCTCTCTCTCTCTCTCGTGTTCTTGATTTGGCACGATCTTGATGTATCGCGAGCTTTGCTATTATAGTTGGATATTATGATGTTTCTCCCCATGTACCTTCTTGTAATGGATTGAGTTTTCCCTTTGAAGTTATCTTATCAGATTGAGTCTTTAAGGATTAGAGAACACTTCATGTATGTCTTGCATGGGATACCCGTGGTGACAATTGGGTATTCTATTGATTCACTTGATGTATGTTTTGGTGATCAACTCGCGGGTTCCATGACCTTGGGAATCTATGCATAGGGGTTGGCACATGTTTTCGTCTTGATTCTCAGGTAGAAACTTTGGGGCACTCTTTGAAGTTCTTTGTGTTGGTTGAATAGATGAATCGGAGATTGTGTGATGCATATCGTATAATCAATCCCGCGGATACTTGTGGTGACATTGGAGTATCTAGGTGACATTAGGGTTTTTGTTTGATGTGTGTCTTAAGGTATTTGTCGGTGTACTAGAGTAGGGGTACCCTAGTATCCCGAACTTGTGCATGGGCAGTCGCAGCACCCCGCGGCAAGGCTTGCCGGGTGACCGCCAAGGTCCTCCGTGGTTCCTTTGGAGCCATTCAAGAACAAAGTATTCAAGCCAAGGAGACAAGGCCCCGGCAAGAGGAACTTGCCGGGAAGGCCAACCAAGGCATCTCAAGGAACTTGCCGCGACGCGCCACGCGTCCCGGCAAGGCCCGGTGAGCGACAAGCTTCCGGACGCGACAAGACAACGACCGCGGCAAGGCGCTTGCCGCGGCAAGCGACCACTCTATACCCACGCTCCAGCACATCCACCAACGTGTCACCATGAGGCCTTCCCAGACGCGCGTGGCGGGAGGCTGTGCAGCCAGCGGAGCGCGGTGGCAAGCGGCGCTGACAAGATAGCCATCGTGGCAAGCGGTGGCGTCCCTGACGGTCCCTTTTTGCACTGTTTGGGCGATGCAGACAGGCATTTAATGCATTTGTCCCCTGCCGTCAGGGTTAGGTAGGATACACTGTACAGGTAGCTGTACCAACCACAATTCCTTTTCCATTTTTACCCTTGTCTACGTTGCCACCTGTCGGTGACCCCTTGAGCATATAAAAGGAGGCCCATGCGCAACGTAGAAAGTGGTGGGAAAGGAGAAAAACACTCACGCTCGGTCTCGTTAGCAGCTAGTGTGTACTGTAGCACTCAGCGCTCCCAAGAAAGAACTCAATACACTCAGACATGCAGCAGTAGGAGTGTTATCTCTCCGGAGAGCTCCGAAGCTGGGTAAACTGCTCGTGTGCTTCGCCTCGATCCGCTCTTCGTGGGATCTCCGCCCCCCGCCGAACCGAAAGGGGCTCGGTTCGTCGGTCCCATAGGTGTTCGTGGATCAGTTTCCCCGACATCTTTGGCGCGCCAGGTAGGGGGCGTCGAGGTTGTGTGAACCTGATCCGGCGTTCACATGAGCTAGATCTTCATCTTCTTCATCGACATGCCACCGAAGAAGAAGGCTTCGGCAGCAGTTGTTCCGTCCACGTCGATCCCACCACCACTGGAGCAAACGGGTGGTGGGGTAGACGCCGACAGAAGAACGAACATCGACGAGGGAGCCCCCGGTGCTGCCAGGTCCAAGGACAAGGCTGCGCAGACCTCGGCGTCCGTACATGCACCGCGCCCATCTCAGGAGGCGCAGGACCGACAGCGTCATGGTATTCGCAGTGCCATACGTTTGTTGGACCAAGATCGAGCTGGTGGATCCCGGGGTGCTCAAGACCAGCATGCACGCCAATGTGCTGGCACGAGCGAGACACGGTCGCCTGGACGGGATACTGCTCCTTCTAACATAGTTAGAAGTCCGAGCATATCCCGCTCCTCGCGCCGTTCACCACTGCCGCCCACCACTCCAGCAGAAGCTTTGGCGCGAGCTCAACTGCTCCTGGATTACCCTCCAACGGCAGACAAGATCGATGAATGGAGGGCCACCATTCAGAGTCTCATCAGCTATGCCAACGGCGACACTCCGCGGCAGCCGAGTACATCGATGTCGCGACAGGACTGCCAGGCACAAGCCGATGGCGACGAAAACCGGTGGGGGTGCAACCACCATGCACTCTCCACCCCGAAGGCCAATATCGCCGACTCACTGGATCCACCTCGACAGTGACTCCACCGCATCATCAGATCCACGAGCTCGTCGCGATCAGCGCCAAGTTCTTCACAAACGACAGCAAGAAGACGCTCGAACTCGCATCGAGCGCCAAAGAGAAGCGCGGCGTTAATCGGACCAGCGCGCTGGGCCCTCTATCGACATGCATGCACCAGGGTAATCAGGCGACTTGCCGTACGCGGTAGGCTGCCCTGCGTTCACTCGTGAGCTGCGGCAAGTCCAGTGGCCCAGCACGAAGAATTTCAAGCCAGACGTACCAGAGAAGTACGACGGCAAGTCGCATCTGTCGGAGTTCCTCAGCATCTACACCATCGCGGTGCAAGCTGCCGGGGGGCAGGACGACAAGATCCTGGCCAACTACTTCCCGCTGGTGCTCAAGCCCAATGTCAGATCCTGGCTCATGCACTTGCCGGACAACTCCATATCCTCCTGGGCAGATCTATGCCATCAGTTTGTCGGCGCCTTTACAGGCGGCCACAAGCCTCATGGCCAAGAGAGCGACCTTCATCTGCTCGCCCAGAAGGAAGGAGAGCCCCTGCGCAAGTACATTCAGAGATTCAGCCGCGTACAACACAACATCCCAGATGTCCACCTTGCCGCGGTAATCAGCGCGTTCCATCAGAACGTGCGAAACCGCAGGATGCGGGAGGAGATAGCGATGTGCAAGATGAGAGACGTCAGTGAGCTATATGCCATGGCCGACAAGTGTGCACGTGCTGAGGAAGGGAGGAGACTCCCCGGAGAAAATACAGAAGCTGGAGGATCTGATAGTGAGGAGGCTGCCCCGGCAAAGAAAAACCGGCGGTGGAACAACAGGAAGAAGAAAGGCAAAGATGTGCTAGTCGTTGAGCAGTCCGGCAACGGAGGTGGCGCCAAGAAAGCCAAAGCTGGTAGCTCCGGCAAGGATATTGCCGCGGGCACCAACTACCAGGCTGTGGCAGTCGCCGACAAGCAGGACGGCGCCAACAAGCAGTACTGCAAGATCCACCGCACCAAGGGCCATGATCTTCAGAGCTGCAAGAAGATCCAGCGACGCGACAAGGAGAAAGCCCCGGAAGGTGCTGGAGGAGCCGGCAAGAAACGCCCCGGCCAAGGAGGATGCCGCGGCAAGGCCAAGCAGCGGCAAGGAGACAGACCTCCCCGCGGCCGCAACAACGATGAAGATGACGACAACGATGAAGATATGGATGATGACGAGACCGATGAGCAGGAGTTCCAGAAAGCCACAGAGGTCCTGTGCGTTGACGGCGGTGCTTCTCTGCATACTTCACACCGCCAGCTCAAGCAGTGGGTGCGGGAAGTCAATGCGGCAGAACCACCCATCGAGTCATGCAAGCCTCTGAAATTGTCCATCACGCCTATCATCTTTGATATTGAGGACCACCCTGATCGCATAACTGCGGTCGGGTGCTTGCCGATGTTGGTTTCACCAACTATCCGCAACCTCAAGGTCACTAAGATGCTAGTTGACGGCGGGGCCGGCTTGAACCTGATCTCCTCCGCGGTACTCCAGAAACTCCAGATCCCTGATAGCGAGCTTGAAGAGACCGGCAAATTCCAAGGAATCAATCCGGGAAGGAGCAAGCCGAAGGGAAAGATCACGTTGCCGGTGACATTTGGCAGCGAGTTGAACTTCAGGACTGAGAGGGTCACCTTTGACGTTGCTGATTTTCCATTGCCTTACAATGGGATACTCGGCCGTCCAGCACTCGCCAAATTCATGGCAGCCTCTCACTATGCATACAACCTGCTGAAGATGCCAGGCCCGATAAGTGCCATCTCTGTCCCTGGCGACAAGAAGGATGCTCTTATCTGCGCCGACAAGATCTACCGGGAAGCAGCAGCCGCAACAAATCGCAAGTCACTTGTCGTTCAAGCTCCCGGGGCGAAGAAGAAGACCAAGTCCGGCAAGAGTTCTGATGCCCACTCCGGCAAGCGCACCTCTTCGGAGTGCTGCGCTATCGTCGAGGACGCACCATCGAGCTCAACCGGCAAGTGTAAGAAGGCAATGGAAGCTCCACCAGAGACCAAGAAGGTGTCCGCCAAGGAGGACGGCACTGGTGGTACCTACACCATCAGTGCCACTCTCGACCCTAAATAGGAAAGCGCGCTCATTGCTTTCCTGCGGGCGAACGTCGACGTGTTTGCGTGGCAACCGTCTGACATACCCGGTTTTCCCAGGAAAGTAATCGAGCACCATCTGGCCGTCTGTCCTCATGCGGGGCCCGTCAAGCAGAAAGTCAGGAAGCAGGCAGTGGAGCGCCAAGAATTCATCGCAGAGGAAATCAAGAAATTGGAAGCAGCAGGCCTTGTCAGAGGAGTGCTCCATCCTACGTGGTTGGCCAACCCTGTAGTCGTGCGCAAGGCTAACGGGAAATGGAGGCTTTGTATCGACTTTACCGATGTCAATAAAGCTTGTCCCAAAGACCCATTTCCCTTGCCACACATCGACCTGATTGTTGACTCCACGGCCGGATGTGTCTTGCTTTCATTTCTTGATGCATACTCAGGATACCATCAGATCTTCATGGCAGAAGAGGATGAGGAGAAGACCGCATTCATCACCCCATGTGGCACATACTGTTTCGTACGGATGCCTTTCGGTTTAAAGAATGCTGGTTCAACATTTGCAAGGGTAGTCCATGATGCTTTTGAGCCGCAAATACACAGAAATGTGGAAGCCTACATGGATGACATAGTGGTCAAGAGCAAGGATAAGGCGACTCTGATTCAAGATTTAGACGAAACCTTTGCAAATCTGCGCAAGATCAACCTCAAGCTCAACCCCGAGAAGTGTATGTTTGGAGTCCCCTCCTGCAAGCTTCTCGGGTTCTTCGTGTCTCAGCGGGGAATTGAAGCCAATCCCGACAAGATCAAGGCCATTGAGCAGATTGAAGCACCAAAGCGCGTCAAGGACGTACGAAGACTTGCCGGTTGCGTGGCTGCTCTCAGCAGGTTTATCTCTAGATCTGCTGAGCGCGCCCTGCCATTTTTCAAAATATTGAAAAAGGCAGGTCGAATGAAATGGACTCCGGAGGCGGAGGCTGCACTGCAGGACTTGAAGAGATACCTGTCCTCCACTCCAACACTTGTCGCACCTAAGCCACAAGAGAAGTTGCTGCTGCATATAGCGGCAACCAATCAAGTGGTTAGTGCTGCGTTAGTGGCGGAGAGGGAGACGGATGATGAGCCAGCAACCACGGCAGATGCATCCAACGACAAGCAGGGGACTTCACCGGCAACCTCTGGTCCCGACAAAGATGGATCTGCGCAAGCGCGTGAGAAGATGCAGAAAAGAATGGTGCATCGCCTAGTTTACTTTGTCAGTTCCCTTCTGCAGGGGGCTAGGTCAAGGTACTCTGGCGTGCAGAAATTGCTTTTCGGCCTTCTCATGGCCTCGAGAAAGCTGCGCCATTACTTCCAAGCACATGAGATCATAGTCGTCACTCGTTTTCCGCTAAAAAGGATACTGCAAAATCCAGAAGCAACAGGCAGGATTGTCGAGTGGGCACTAGAACTATCAAGCTTTGGCCTCAAGTTTGAGAGCACTTCAACTATCCAAAGCAGAGCATTGGCGGAGTTCATAGCAGAATGGACGCCAACACAAGATGAAGAAATTCTAGAAACGAGCATCCCCGTCAAGGAAGAAAGCAAAGAGTGGCTAATGTACTTTGATGGTGCCTTCTCGCTACAAGGCGCTGGTGCGGGTGTGCTACTTGTTGCACCCACCGGAGAGCACCTCAAGTACGTAGTCCAGATGCACTTTCCCAAGGATCAAGCAACAAACAATACCGATGAAGGCCTACTTGCCGGTCTCAGGATCGCAGCAGACCTTGGGATCAAGAAGCTCATTGTCAGGGGTGACTCGCAGCTTGTCGTCCGCCAAGTGAACAAGAATTATCAGAGTCCGTTGATGGAAGCTTACGTTGATGAAGTGAGAAAGCTAGAAGAGCACTTTGACGGCCTACAGATGGAACATGTTCCAAGAGCTCAGAACGACATTGCCGATGGCCTGTCGAAGTGCGCCGCACTTAAGTTACCTGTGGAACCAGGGATCTTTGTGCTCAAACTGACTCAACCGTTTGTAACGCCATCAACTGGACAGAGCAAGAAGCGGAAGTTGATTTCTGGTGACTATTTTCTGGCAGAGCTCCCCGAAGCCGCCGCCAAGAAGGTCCTCAAGATCAACACCAAGGGTGCTGAGGAGCAGTCTGCTCCGGCAAGCCCTAGGGTTTGTTTCGTTGAAGCAGATGCTCCCGACAAGTTTTGCTCCGGCAAGCTTGCCGGGGAACGTCAAGCTCCGGCTGAGCCGCAGGTTCTCGCCGTAGAAGCGGATGTTCCCGCAGCAGCAGATGTGCCTTTAGTCCTTGTTGTCGAGCCGCAAGCTCCAGCATGGGCACAACAGATTCTCCATTTCCTTCAGACAGGAGAACTTCCCGAAGAGCAAGAAGAAGCGGAAAGAGTAGCCCGGCAGTCAAGTATGTACCAGTTTGTCGACAACACACTGTACAGAAGAAGACTCAACGGTGTGAAATTGAAGTGTATTCACCGGGAAGACGGACAAAAGCTGTTGGCAGAGATACATGGAGGCATATGTGGTCACCACATTGGCGCAAGAGCACTTGCCGGCAAAGCATTCCGGCAAGGTTTCTTTTGGCCGACAGCCCTCTAGGATGCAACTGCACAAGTAACCAAGTGTGAAGCATGCCAGTTCCATTCCAAGCAGATACACTAGCCAGCTCAAGCTCTCCAGACGTTCCCTTTATCCTGGCCATTTTCGGTCTGGGGGCTCGACATCCTCGGCCCCTTTCCCCGAGCTGTCGGGGGCTTTGAGTACTTGTACGTTGCAATCAACAAGTTCACAAAGTGGCCGGAAGTGGAACCAGTGAGGAAGGTGACAGCACAGTCAGCAGTCAAGTTCTTCAGGTCAATTGTTTGCCGTTTCGGGATCCCTAACAGGATCATCACCGACAACGGCAGACAATTCACGAGCCGCACCTTCATGCAGTACGTCCAAGATCTTGGCGCCAAGGTCTGCTTCGCTTCTGTTGCTCATCCGAGAATCAACGGTCAAGCGGAGAGGGCAAATGCTGAAGTGCTGCGCGGGCTCAAGACCAGGACTTTCGACAGGCTGCGTAAGTGCGGAAAGAACTGGATTGAGGAGCTGTCGGTGGTTCTTTGGTCGATCAGGACGACGCCAAATCGAGCCACTGGCCAGACACCTTTCGCTCTAGTATATGGAGCAGAGGTAGTTCTCCCCATGGAACTCGTATACGGGTCACCTCGAGTGCTCGCTTATGATGAGCTTGAGCAAGAGCAGCTGCGACAAGATGACGCGCTGCTCCATGAGGAGGACCGTCTTCAGGCCGCTGTACGAGCTGCTCGATACCAGCAAGCTTTGCGCCGTTACCATAGCCGCAAAGTTAATGCCCGAAGTTTCGAGGAAGGCGATCTTGTTCTTCGTTGCATTCAGTCCGCCAAAAATTCCAACAAGTTGACGCCAAAGTGGGAAGGCCCTTACCGGGTGAAACGAGTCACTAGGCCTGGCGCTGTCTGCCTTGAGACCGAAGATGGCATTCCGGTGAGCAACTCCTGGAACATCGAACATCTTCGTAAGTTTTACCCATAGGGCGCGGTTGCCGGAACCTGTTCCGGCAACCACCTTTTGTACAAATCTTGCCGATGTTGCATATAATCCTTTGTACAAAGCCGGGCGCAGTCCCCGTGCATAAGTAAAGCTCATGTGCTCCGCACATCTTGTCAATTTCATGCTTTCTACTTCTTTTGCATGTGTTATCTGACACTTTGTGCAGCACCTACTCACGGTAAGCAATAACGAGCCATAAGGCTCCATATCTTTATTTTCTCTTCTTTCTTTTTCTCAAAAAGGAAAGGAAGGTTCCCCCGCCCACAAGTTTGCCGGGGGGAAAGGAGAAGATAATGGTGTGGACCAGGCGTCGTTCAAGGAAGTTTCGCCTTACCGGAAAGCAAACGACAGAAAAGCTAAGTTGCCAAAGTTTGAGCAATCAATTTTAATTTTTAAGTTATCTTCCTCGAACGACCGTGCTTTGTATGGAAAACCTGTGCGCGGAGGAACCAACTCGTAGCTAGTTGCGCCCTTACTTTGTTTCGAGTCCGCTCAATAACTTAAGTGAGCTGCGACTAGTTGCGACAAGGTTTCTTGTTGGAAGCGGCACCACCAGCAGGCTGCTGACGTCCTGCACTCAGCGCTCGCGGCCCAGGTGCCTGCGCCGACAAGTTCCCTAAAAGCGTAGGGCAAAAACATACAAAGGAAGGGATCAAGTAAAGGAAATAACATAGCAGTCTCTACCCAAAATAGAGTTATATTACAAGATAGCTTGTCGCAGCTCTAACAGACTGTTCTCATGACATGACCAGCAGCGACAAAGAAAAAGAGAAAACGGGCGGCCTAATCTACGTGATCGCCCTCAACCCTCTTGATCCTGCTCACCTTGTCCACAATGGGTGCGACAAGGGTCTTGAGCGCTTCCAGATCAGCATCCGGCGGCAGGGACCTGAGGACGTTGGTGAGGTTGAGGCCTGGGTTGCGGAAGGCCACCTTCACCAGCACCTTTTGAAGAGCTCCCGCGCAGATCTTGCATGACTCGTCGGCCAGCTGCTTTGGGATCTTCTCCCGGAGTCGCTGGAGGGCCGTCGCCACGCCCTTGAAGAACAAGCTAAGCTTGGCGCTGGGTTGGAGGTGCTCATCGGAGGAATACCCGAGATCCTCCATCCCCAGCTGTGCCAGCTCCCCGTCGATGGCTGCGGCAACATCCACGAGACCCTCGGTCCAGTGCTCCACATTCTCCCTAAAAATGTCCTGGGCGGCAGCAGCACTCGCCAGCAACGCCTCGTTGGCCCTTATCTTCTCCGTCAAGGCCACCACCCGCTCCCTGGCGTTGTCCAGCGTCTGAGTCAAAGTAACTAGCTTCAACTCAAGATCTGCATTGGAGTCCTTGGCGGCGCTAAGCTCTTTGCTCCTCTCAGCGAGACGACCCTGCAGCTCGCCATGAGCGGCGGCGTCCTTCTCGCGCTCACGCTTGAGCACAACAAGCTCCTCGCCGCTCGCCTTGAGATCGGCCTCCAACTGCGCCATCTTCATCTCCAGCTCCTTCTTGGCGGCCTCGGCAGCTGCGGCAGCATCCTCTGCTTCCTTGAGAGCCCCGCCAAATGTTTGCTCGCGCGCGGCAAGCTCCTCCTCGTGGCTGTCAAGGTTGACCTTGCGCTGCGCCAACTCGCCTTCCTGCGCAGATAGCTTCTCGGCAGCAAGCCGCTGTTGCTCTTCGACTTTAGCCTTCTCGAGGAGGAAGGCTTTACGCTCCTCGGCGAGTTGCTCCCGCTCCTCTGCCAGAGACCGGAGAGCTTCCTGGTTGAAGTCCCGGAGCTCCTCCGCGCGCTTCTCGATGTCCACTCCCGCCTTCGCGACAAGCGCTTCTCGGGATACCAGCTTGGCCTGTCGGGCGCGGTAAAGCGACAACAGCTTCCGCAGCAGCCGCTCCTCCTCAGGCTCGTCGCTGCTGCTGCTTGGCGCGTCGACCAGCGTCAGCCCAGCGGAGGCGAGCACCTCTCCATCCAAGATCTCTCCTTCGACCGGCGCCCTGGAGCTTGACGCCTAGGGGAGCTTGATGAAAATGCCGTCGCCGGCCTTCAAATAGGCGCCGGGCTGGGGCTCTTCGGAGCCTGGCACTACAGCAGCGCGGAGGGATCGGCGGTTGGCGTAGCGCCCGACGCTCCTGCGGCCTCGGGGCCGTCAGTGCGATCGCCGGATCCCTCGCCAGCTTCTGCGGGGGCAGCTTTGGCGGCCTCTTCGCCGGCGGGATCATCAGCGCCGGCTTCTCCTTCAGTGGCAACGACGTCGTCGGTATTGCTGCGCGCGTTCTCCTCGCCGGCGACCTTGGTTTCCATCGGCTCCGTGGCAGATGGATCTGACGAACGGAAAAAGGAGAAAAGTCAAGCAAGTATCCAAAAAGAAAATCAGAAGAAGAAGAACCCAAGGGAAGTTTTCAAGCAAGAGGATTACCTGCACTAGGATCTACAGTCATGGTGTCAACCACCGGAGGATCGCTGGTGTTGTCCCTTGCCGGAGAACTGTCCCTTGCCGGAGAATTCTCCCTTGCCGGAGAACGCTCCCTTGCCGGGGATTCCTCCCTTGGCGGTGTAGTCGAAGCAGATGGCATTTCGGGAGCGACTTTCGGGCACTCCTGGTTAGGCTGCTCTGCTCCTACACAAACAAACAGTCAGATATCAGCAAAGAAAGAGCACCCATGCGCGCCTGACTGCAGGAAGTAAACCATATACTTACGCTGGGGACTGCGCTGGGTGCTTCTTTGGGGAAAAGTTGCCGGGTCCGGCAAGGTGGTCTCGGACACACCCCCTGCTGTCGCGGTGGGTTCGTCCTCGATGACAATCACCGGGACCTTGGCTCTCTTTGCCGCTCTCTGGGCCAGCGTCCTGAAAAGGAATGGGTTCAGAGTGAAGCAAATCAGATACAAAACAAAGCAGCAAGAATTGAAGAACTACAAGTACAGCAAAGAATCTTACTCTTCTTCTTCCTCATTAGAGCTGAGCGCGGAGAGATCAAAGTCCGGCTCGCCTCCGGTGCGACGAGGTGGAGGAGTAGGTTCCCTTGTCCGCTTAGCAGGAGCAGTAGCGGTGGACCGGGAAGACCCTGCTCTAGTTGCCGCAGCGGCGTGAGGCACTCCCGCGGCAACAGTGCTTGCCGCGGTAGAGCGTGTCGCGCGGCACGGCGGCTGTTGACTCGTCTGCCGCCCCGCTACGTCCCCGGCCTTGCGGAGACGCCTTCTTGGTGGAGCTGGGGGCTCCGCTTCCGGCGACCTGGCTGAAGGTGGGGAGGAGGAGGAGCCGATCTTCAACGAGTCGCTCGCGCCCTCGGCGGGCTCACTCGACTCAGCTTCAGGCCCGACAAGCTCTTCCTCGCCGGCAAGCTCCTCTCGCTCGACAAGGCTTGCCGCCTCTGCTGCCTCTACCTCCTCCACGGTGAATCCGAACTCGCCCGCGGTAGCGGCTGCTGCCGCCTCTTCCAGCCTAGTGGCGATGCGCTGCATCTCCGCATCGGTGGTGTCGCGAGTAAGGCTTTTCTGTTCATCGGAGCGGATCGGCACTTCTACCAAGCCATCAAAGAAATCCCGCACGACGTCGTCTGCAGGCTCTTGCCAGGTTGGGACAATTCCATGCGAATCGCACAGCGGCATCATTGCACGGGTGCGGTCGAGCGAGGAATTGTTGCACAGCGGAACGACACCCCTCGGCAACATGAACACTTCGGGATGGTGAGGATCGCGCTTGAACAGTTCCAGGATCATCGCGTCCAGTTCCAGGACAGTGAAGTTGAAGTTGAGGCCCGGGCGCAGCCTCATGATATCCGCCGCATTCTGGAACTCCCAGGCGGGTCTCCTCCTCTCCTGCAGGGGGGCGATGCGGCGGCGAAGAAAATCTGCGCCAACTGAATGAAGAAAATCTGCAGGCTTGCCGCTGGGCGGTAAATGGCTGCGGGTTCTCCTCGACAATCCAGCACCAGTCTACTCTCCATTCATCCCACTTGCTGCGGAGCTCTCCCTCCAGATAAGCATCCTTCTTGCCGGTTCTTGAGATACAAGCAATTCCGCTGGAAAGAGGCTCCCCTCTCTCAACTCGGGGCATAAAGAAGTGGCGGAAAAGAGCTACGTTTGGATAGACTCCGACAAAGTTTTTGCAGAGATGTGCGAAAACTGCCATGGTCAGAACAGCATTGGGGGTGAAGTCAAGGAGGCGGAACCCGTAGGTGTTCATGATATCGCAGAAAAATTCAGAGAAAGGCGGGCAGAGCCCGCAATAGAAGAACAGCGCGAAGAAAGGGTATCCACTCGGAGCCAGTTCCGAAGCGGCAGCTAGGAGTACCTTCGTACGCGGATGCGCTCACATCTCCATCGACCAGAAGAGGTAGTAGTACTCCCTCAGCTCTTTCACAGCGAGCTGGGGGGGGGGGGAAGATTGCCCACTCCTTTCGCAGCGCCACGAGCCGCTGCGCCTCGGCCAACTTCATGACCTTCCCCTTGTCGGCTTTTGGAGCCATGGCAGAGGAGGTGGGGGGGATCGACGGCGTTGGTGATGTTGGTGGCGATGGGGGGCGAAGCGCTGCTCTCTTTCAGCTTTGGGAAGAAGGGGGGAGCGGCGGAGATTTCTGAGATTGGAGTAGCAACCGGCGAGATGGGCGACCTGCCCCTGTTTCCCTTGCTTATAAAGAGGGAGGGGGCGGGCGTTCCGTTTTTCCTAATAAAGAAACCACCCACGATCTCTCCCACGACGCCGCATTCAACGCGTGCCGTTCGGGGAAGGCGCGGTGGATACGGAGTGAGATACGGCGTAACCCAGGCCGTGCGTGCCCGTGCCCTGTTTTGGGCCTGGCCCAACAGCGCTCGGCATCGTGTGTGGCCCAGACCCGGGGGCTCCTGTCGGTGTACTAGAGTAGGGGTACCCTAGTATCCCGAACTTGTGCACGGGCAGTCGCAGCACCCCGCGGCAAGGCTTGCCGGGTGACCGCCAAGGTCCTCCGTGGTTCCTTTGGAGCCATTCAAGAACAAAGTATTCAAGCCAAGGAGACAAGGCCCCGGCAAGAGGAGCTTGCCGGGAAGGCCAACCAAGGCATCTCAAGGAACTTGCCGTGACGCACCACGCGTCCCGGCAAGGCCCGGTGAGCGACAAGCTTCCGGACGCGACAAGACAACGACCGCGGCAAGGCGCTTGCCGCGGCAAGCGACCACTCTGTACCCACGCTCTAGCACATCCACCAACGTGTCACCATGAGGCCTTCCCAGACGTGCGTGGCGGGAGGCTGTGCAGCCAGCGGAGCGCGGTGGCAAGCGGCGCTGACAAGATAGCCATCGTGGCAAGCGGTGGCGTCCCTGACGGTCCTTTTTTGCACTGTTTGGGCGACGCAGACAGGCATTTAATGCCTTTGTCCCCTGCCATCGGGGTTAGGTAGGATACACTGTACAGGTAGCTGTACCAACCACAATTCCTTTTCCATTTTTACCCTTGTCTATGTTGCCACCTGTCGGTGACCCCTTGAGCATATAAAAGGAGGCCCATGCGCAACGTAGAAAGGGGTGGGAAAGGAGAAAAACACTCACGCTCGGTCTCGTTAGCAGCTAGTGTGTACTATAGCACTCAGCGCTCCCAAGCAAGAACTCAATACACACATACATGCAGCAGTAGGAGTGTTATCTCTCCGGAGAGCTCCGAAGCTGGGTAAACTGCTCGTGTGCTTCGCCTCGATCCGCTCTTCGTGCGATCTCCGCCCCCCGCCGAACCGAAAGGGGCTCGGTCCGCCGGTCCCATAGGTGTTCGTGGATCAGTTTCCCCGACAGTATTACTTTACTACGAACTCTAGGGCTGTTTGTGACACTTATAGGAATAGCCCAATGGATTGATCGGAAAGAATAACTTTGAGGTGGTTTCGTACCCTACAATAATCTGTTTGTTTGTTCTCCACTATTAGTGACTTTGGAGTGACTCTTTGTTGCATGTTGAGGGATTGTTATATGATCTAATTATGTTATTATTGTTGAGAGAACTTGCACGTGGGAGAGTATGAACCCTAGGCCTTGTTTTGAAGCATTGCAATACCGTCTTCGCTCACTTTTGTTACTTGATACCTTGCTGTTTTTGTAATTTCAGATTACAAAAACCTATATCTACCATCCATATTGCACTTGTATCACCATCTCTTCGCCGAGCTAGTGCACCTATACAATTTACCATTGTATTGGGTGTGTTGGGGACACAAGAGACTCTTTGTTATTTGGTTGCAGGGTTGTTTGAGAGAGACCATCTTCATCTACGCCTCCACTGATATATAAACCTTAGGCCATCCAGTTGAGGGAAATTTGGTACTATCCTACAAACCTCTGT
The DNA here is from genome assembly GCF_002162155.2 of Triticum dicoccoides. Classification (NCBI taxonomy): domain Eukaryota; kingdom Viridiplantae; phylum Streptophyta; class Magnoliopsida; order Poales; family Poaceae; genus Triticum; species Triticum dicoccoides. The sequence goes on along the minus strand of NC_041385.1, from coordinate 275,003,594 downwards.
ACTTAAAGGCCGAACAATGTCTACAAGAAGAAGGTTGTGTAGTAGACATCAAGCTCTTTTCTGGCGCCATTACCGGGGAGGTTAGTGCTTGAAGATATATCTTTAGATCTTGCAATTGAATCTTTTAGTTTCTTGTTTTATCACTAGTTTAGTTTATAAAAGAAAAGTACAAAAAATGGAATTGAGGGTGCCTCATCTGCTTCATCTTTTTAATATGTTTCATGAAAATGATGGAAAGGAAAATTGTGCCCAAGTCCTAGAAGAAGAATGCATTAGAATGTTTGGCACTAAATCTTTGAATTGTGAGCATGATTGCAATGTTGTTCGTATGAATTCCCTGAGTATCCATGATGCTAATGATATGCAGAGCCACAATCTTAGGGAAGCTATGTTTGATGAAGATGATATTTTTAGTCCCCCAAGTTTTGATGAGAAAATATATTATGATGATAGCATGCCTCCTATGTATGATGATTATTGTGATGACATTTATGCTATAAATAGTAATGATATCCATGAAAAATATCATCATTATTTTAATGCTCAAAATGATTATGTGAATAAAGTATCACACGATAGTTATTTCGTTGAGTTTGCTCCCACTGCTATTCATGAGAATAAATTTGCTTGTGTGGAGAGTAGTAAAATTTCTATGCTTGTGCATCATGAAAAAAATGATTTATGTGATTGTTATATTGTTGAATTCATTCATGATGCTACTGAAAATTATTATGAGGGAGGAATGTATGCTTGTAGGAATTGCAATAATATCAAGTTTCCTCTCTATGTGTTGAAAATCTTGAAGTTATGCTTGTTTTGCTTTCCTATGCTAGTTGATTATTGTTCCCATAAGTTATTTGCTCACAAAGTCCCTATGCATATGAAGTGGGTTAGTATTAAATGTGCTAGTCATATTCTTCAAGATGCTCCCATTATGTTTCAACTCTTATCTTTAGAGTGAGCATCATTGTCATCATCATGCCTAGGTAAAAGGTATTTAAGAAAAGCGCTTGTTGGGAGACAACCCAATATCCACCCCTACTGTTTTTGTGTTCACATTATTAAGGTACTGTATTGATCATGTTTTATAGCTTTTGTTTCAATAAAGTTCCAAGTAGAACCTTCGAGAAGACTTGGGTGAAAGTTAATGTGATCTTTCTGTAAAAAACAGAAACTTTGCGCTCACGAGAATAATTGTCATTTTTAACAGAACAGTGATTTTAAGTTCATTCTCTTTGAAGAATATTAATAGACAAATTCCTCACGTCCATCAACTTATTTCATAATTTTTGGAGTTACAGAAGTATTCAAGAGTTACAGATTACTACAGACTGTTCTGTTTTTGACAGATTCTATTTTTTATGTGTTGTTTCCTTATTTTGATTAATCTATGAGTAGTATCGGAGGGTATGAACCATAGAGAAGTTGGAATACAGTATATATTACACCAGTATGAATTTAGAATGAGTTCACAACAGTACCAAAAGTGGTGATTTATTTTCTTATACTAACAGAGCTTACGAGTTTTCTGTTTAGTTTTGTGTTGTGAAGTTTTCTAGTTTTGGGTAAAGATTCGATGGACTATGGAATAAGGAGTGGAAAGAGCCTAAGCTTGGGGATGACCAAGGCACCCCAAGGTAATATTAAAGGACAACCAAGAGCCTAAGCTTGGGTATGCCCTGGAAGGCATACCCTCTTTCGTCTTCGTTCATCGGTAACTTTACTTGGAGCTATATTTTTATTCACCACATGATATGTGTTTTGCTTGGAGCGTCATTTTATTTTATTTTGTTTTGATTGCTGCTTGAATAATATCCCAAGATCTTAAATTCTTAAATGTTAGAGATTCTTCACATAGTTGCATAATTATTCGACTACTCATTGATCTTCACTTATATCTTTTGGAGTAGTTTGTCATTTGCTCTAGTGCTTCACTTATATCTTTTTAAAGCACGACGGTGGTTTTATTTTGAAGAAATAGATGAACTATCATGCTTCACTTATATTATTTTTTAGAGTCTTTATAACAGCATGGTAATTTTCTTGAGTTATAAATTTAGTCCTAATATGATAGGCATCCAAGAGGGATATAATAAAAACTTTCATATAAAGTGCATTGAATACTATGAGAAGTTTGATTCTTTATGCTTGTTTTGAGATTATAAGATGGTGATATTAGAGACATGCTAGTAGAGTAGTTGTGAATTTGAGTAATACTTGTGTTAAAGTTTGTGATTCCCGTAGCATGCACATATGGTGAACCGTTATGTGATGAAGTTGCAGCATGATTTATTTATGGATTGTCTTACTTATGTGTGGAGGTAGGGATCGCGCGATGGTTAACTCCTACCAACCCTTCCCTAGGAGCATGCGTGTAGTACTTTTTTTTGATTACTTGTAGATTTTTGCAACAAGTATGTGAGTTCTTTATGACTAATGTTGAGTCTATGGATTATATGCACTCTCACCCTTCCACCATTGCTAGCCTCTCTAGTACCGCGCAACTTTCGCCAGTACCATGCACCCACCTTATACCTTCCTCAAAACAGCCACCATACCTACCTATTATAGCATTTCCATAGCCATTTCGAGATATATTGTGATGCAACTTTCCACCGTTCAGTTTATTATGACACGCTTCATCATTGTCATATTGCCTGGCATGATCATGTAGTTGACACCGTATTTGTGGCGAAGCCACCGTACATAATTTTTCATACATGTCACTCTTGAATCATTGCACATCCCGGTACACCGCCGGAAGCAATCACATAGAGTCATATTTTGTTCTAAGTATTGAGTTGTAATTCTTGAGTTGTAAGTAAATAAAAGTGTGATGATCTTCATTATTAGAGCATTGTCCCATGTGAAGAAAGGATTATGGAGACTATGATTCCCCCACAAGTCGGGATGAGACTCCAGACTAAATAAAAAAAGGCCATAAAAAGGAGAGAAAAGGCCCAAATAAAAAATAAAATAAAAAAATGAGAGTAAAAGAGAGAAGGGACAATGCTACTATCCTTTTACCACACTTGTGCTTCAAAGTAGCACCATGATCTTCATGATAGAGAGTCTCCTATGTTATCACTTTCATATACTAGTGGGAATTTTTCATTATAGAACTTGGCTTGTATATTCCAATGATGGGATTCCTCAAAAGTGCCCTAGGTCTTCGTGAGCAAGCAAGTCGTATGCACACCCACTTAGTTTCTTTTGTTGAGCTTCCATAAACTTATAGCTCTAGTGCATCCGTTGCATGGCAATCCCTACTCAATCACATTGATATCTACTGATGGGCATCTCCATAGCCCGTTGATATGCCTAGTTGATGTGAGGCTATCTTCTCCTTTTTGTCTTCTCCACAACCACCATTCTATTCCACCTATAGTGCTATGTCCATGGCTCACGCTCATGTATTGCTTGAAAGTTGAAAAAGTTTGAGAATACTAAAGTATGAAACAATTGCTTGGCTGAAACTGGGGTTGTGGATGATTTAAATATTTTGTGTTGATGAAGATAGAGCATAGCCAGACTATATGATTTTATAGGGATAGCTTTCTTTGGCAATGTTATTTTGAGAAGACATGACTGCATTATTAGTGTGCTTGAAGTATTATTATTCTTTATGTCAATATTAAACTTTTGTTTTGAATCTTATGAATATGAATATTCTTGCCACAATAGAGAAGATTACAATTATAAATATGTTAGGTAGCATTCCACATCAAAAAATTTGTTTTTATCATTTACCTACTCGAGGACGAGAAGGAATTAAGCTTGGGGATGCTTGATACGTCTCCAACGTATCTATAAATTTTGATGTATTCATGCCATGTTTGTAATATTTTTACATGTTTTCAGCAGAACTACTGCGGTGTTGTTTTTGTGCAGAAATAAAAGTTCTCAGAATGCCCTGAAAATCAACAGAGATGTTTTCTAGAAAATATAAAAAATACTGGAACAAAAAGTTACCGGAGAGGAGTCCCGTGGGGCCCACAAGGGTGGAGGGCGCGCCCCTGTGCCTCGTGGACACCCCGTGGGTCCTCCTGACTTGTTCTCGACACCAAACCCTCCAATAAATACAGAAACCTCCGGAAAATAATCTAGATTGGGAGTTCCACCGCCGCAAGCCTCTGTAGCCACCAAAAACCACCTCAGGACCCTGTTGCGGCACCCTGCCAAAGGGGAGAATCATCACCTGTGGCCATCTTCATCATCCCGGCGCTCTCCATGACGAGGAGGGAGTAGTTCACCCTCGGGGCTAAGGGTATGTACCAGTAGCTATGTGTATGATCTCTCTCTCTCTCTCTCTCTCTCTCTCTCGTGTTCTTGATTTGGCACGATCTTGATGTATCGCGAGCTTTGCTATTATAGTTGGATCTTATGATGTTTCTCCCCCTCTACCATCTTGTAATGGATTGATTTTTCCCTTTGAAGTTATCTTATCAGATTGAGTCTTTAAGGATTAGAGAACACTTCATGTATGTCTTGCGTGGGATACCCGTGGTGACAATGGGGTATTCTATTGATTCACTTGATGTATGTTTTTGTGATCAACTCGCGGGTTTCGTGACCTTGGGAATCTATCCATAGGGGTTGGCACACGTTTTCGTCTTGATTCTCCGGTAGAAACTTTGGGGCACTCTTTGAAGTTCTTTGTGTTGGTTGAATAGATGAATCTGAGATTGTGTGATGCATATCGTATAATCAAACCCATGGATACTTGTGGTGACATTAGAGTATCTAGATGACATTATGGTTTTGGTTGATGTGTGTATTAAGTTTTTATTTTACTACGAACTCTAGGGTTGTTTGTGACACTTATAGGAATAGCCCAATGGATTGATCGGAAAGAATAACTTTGAGGTGGTTTCATACCCTACAATAATCTCTTTGTTTTTTCTCCACTATTAGTCACTTTGGAGTGACTCTTTGCTGCATGTTGAGGGATTGTTATATGATCTAATTATGTTATTATTGTTGAGAGAACTTGCACTAGTGAAAGTATGAACCCTAGGTCGTGTTTCGAAGCATTGCAATACCGTATTCGCTCACTTTTGTTACATGATACCTTGTTGTTTTTTTAATTTCAGATTACAAAAACCTATATCTACCATCCATAATGCATTTGTATCACCATCTCTTCGTCGAGCTAGTGCACCTATACAATTTACCATTGTATTGGGTGTGTTGGGGACACAAGAGACTCTTTGTTATTTAGTTGCAGGGTTGTCTGAGAGAGACCATCTTCATCATACGCCTCCCACGGATTGATAAACCTTAGATCATCCACTTGAGGGAAATTTTCTACTGTCCTACAAACCTCTGCACTTGGAGGCCCGACAACGTCTACAAGAAGAAGCTTGTGTAGTAGACATCAGCAGGCAAGCCCGGCAACGGGCGAGGCAACCCCGAGAAGAAGAGGACCAAGGCGTCCTGTCAGGGCCTGCCGGGACTCGCGGAGACCACATCACACCACCGACAGCTCCACCATGACCCACATCATGGATCAGTGTGGTGTCAAGACGCGGGATGATTAAGTGGAAGACATTCCCCACATGGCGGACACTTCCTACCAAATGAACCCACAAATGACATCCGTCCAGAGATGTGTCAAGCGAGCAGGCATGGAGCTGGCGAATTAGCCCGGCAAGCCTTGCCGAGCGACCAACGACGTGACACTAAGCGGCGCATTAAGTGCATGCTGTCAGCCTATAGAGTTAGGTATGATAGCACTGTTTGCTATCATATCAGTGTCTAATGACTGATTTGCCAATGTGGTAACCCCTTGATGTATAAAAGGAGGCCCATGGCAACGGTTCAAGGGGTTGGAAGTTTAGATCACTCACACCCCCGGTACGCGCGTAGTCGTTGCTGCCCTGAAGCAACCCTGTAGGGCAGGTGTACTACGCACCACCACCACCTTTTCCCAATCAATCCACCAAAGCAGGAGTAGGGTTTTACGCCTCGCGGCGGCCCGAACCTGGGTAAAACTGCCTGTGTGATCCCTGTCGTGCTGCCTTGCATTGGTCTACTCTTTGTGCAACGTGACCCCCCCCTACCGAACCAACAAGGGGCCATCCTGGTCCCATACGTCGGCTGTGGTTTCCCACGACATCTTTGGCATGCCAGGTAGGGGGGTCCCTTGCATGAACCTGAAGACACCAAGCAGCGTGGCATCTTCAACGGATTCTGCATCGTTGACGGCGCCATTAACCATGGCGCCCAAGAAGAAATAAGCTCCTTCAGCTCATCCGTCCACCTCGAAGGCTCCGCTACCCGCGGCCTCCACCACTGCGGGGGGGGGGGGCAGAGACGCATGAGGGAGCAAACGCTATGGGGGTGTGCCGGAGCACGCGGCACCACCACCATCCCCCTCGCGGCCGACGCGGGAGCAGAAGTGTCACAGCCCTAGCTGAGTCCATGTTGTCTTTGTTTGATCCTCATGTTACATCATGTTTAACTTTTTGAAATTTGAAATGGGGACAGATAAACCCTAGCAGCAGATAAAACTTCAATAGGTTCAAATAAAATATGTTTCAATGAACCCAAAATGCTCCTGAGTAAAGTTCGTCATTTTTGAATTGGTTGACAACCTCTACCGAAAATGGTGCACGTTTTTCTAGGTCACTCTGGATTTTTGAAGTAATCCAACACATATTTGAATTGGAGAAATTTAAATAACTATATATATTTCAAAATGCTCCAAAAATGTTCAAAACTGTTAAGGGTCAGTGGAATAATCCAGAAAGCATCCATAGTTGTTTCTAGGATTTTCTGAAATGGGTTAGTATTTTTACTAATTTGAATAGAGAAAAAGAAATGGAAAAACAGAAAGAATTAGAAAAGGCAGAGAGAGAGAGAGAGAGAGTTACCTGGCGCTCACCTGGCAGCCCATCTGGCCGGCCCAGCCCACCAGTGGCAGGGAGGTCTTCTTCCTCCTGCCAGTCAGACGCACGACGCGTGCCCGCCGCGGGCACGGCCACCCCGCGCCACCTCCACCCTACCTGCTTCACCCCCAACGGCCTACATGGCCTTCGCGATGCCACGCACCTCCCCGCCTCTCTATCTCGCTTCTCCTGGTCGTTCCCCTTCCCCTGGTTCCTCTCCACCTCGCACCCGAGCGCGGCATAGTGCACCGACGAGCACCACCGCGACCACATCTATCCCCGTGCCTCTCTGTGTTATCCCCACTGTCTGCCTCGATTCCATGAAGCTTCCCCCTCAACAAGCACAAGCCCGGACGCCCTGCACTGCCGACTACGCCGTCCTCCTCGTCATCTGCATCCGAGGATCACCGCTGTCGATTCGCCGTCTCCCCTGTCTCCCCGATCCATCTGAGCTCCACCTCGACCCCACGGTGAGCTTCATCGTTTTCCCCTACTCCCCGACCTCATCCTCGTCCTCTAGCCGCGCTAGGCACCGGAGCCGAGAGCTCCTCGCCGCCGACCATGAATCTGCCGAGGCTACAGCAAGCGCCGCTCGCGTCTGAGCGCTCCATTGTGCTCAGCACGTTGGCAACAGCTCTGAACACCCAGCCATCCATCTTGTAGTGCCTTGTAGCGACCAACCCGTCATTGGCCAAACTTCGGCCGCCGCCTCCGTGGTCGTGGCCGTCGTTTGCGCCGATCCCCGACCTCCCGAGCAGCCAGCTGGATGCGGGCGTGTGCGGGCTATCTTCTTGTGGCCTTCGCGCGTCCACCCACCGCCAGTAGCGCAGCCCCAGCGAGCTTCCGCCGTAGTTTTGCTCGCCACCGGCGAAACTCCAGCGAGGGCCGATGTGGCTTCGTCATTAGCACTAACCCCCGCCAGCTGGACCACCCTTAGACGCTGACAAGGGGCCCCACAGCGGGTCAAAGCCCGAGTCGACGCGGGATTAGTGTCTGTCTCACTGACCAGTGGACCCCACTGGTCAGGTTTGACCCTGTTGACCCTGCTGACATCATGGTCTCGTCATGCTGACGCAGTAAGTGATTTTCTGGATTTTAAATAAACCAGGAAATTTCATAAAAGAGCTAAAACTTCTAAAATTCATAGAAAATAATCTATAACTCCAAATGAAATAAGTTATATATGAAAAATGATCAGGAAAATCCAATCTATCCATCTGTACCATTTTCATGCATGTTAGAACAACTTATAGCTGCTGTTTAGGACAAATCATATAAATGGAATTTGAATATCTACATATGGAGTTTGAATTTGAATCTTGTATTCAAACCAACTTTATTTAACATGTTTCTAGTTGCATTAGCTCAAATCACATCATTTTGCCATGTCATGATCATGCATCATATTGTGCATTGCATTGATTGGTTTGCTACTCTGTTGCCGGTATTTGTCCCCTCTCGATAGACATGGTTCCGATGATGAGTTCGATGACATCGATGAAGAGCTATACTATCTTCAGAAGTGCCAGGCAAGCAAAACCCCCTTGTTCATTCTGATACAATCCCACTCTCTCGCTTCTGCTCTCTTTTACTGCACTAGGACAACAACGATACAACTGTTACATGCTGCGGTAGTTGAACCCCCTTTCCCGTGCATGACATGTCATTGCCGTAGTAAGTAGATGAAACCCACTAGTATGAGTAGGAGTTGTTTGAGCCCTGATGTGCCTACTCATTCATGCTTGTTTGTCATGCTTGCTACTGCTTAGAGTTGAGTCAGGTTTGATTCATCGGAGATGGGATGTTGTGAACATGTCCTACTGTGTGAGCTAAGTGTGTGAACACGATTTGATAAAGGTAGTGGTGAGAGGCCATGTAGGAGTACATGGCGGGTTGTCTCATTCAAGGCGTCCTCAGGAACTGAATTCTGTGTTTGTGATCCATGAACAATTACTACCACACATTGGGCTCCGGGCACTCCAAGCTCTCTCAACTTATTACTCAACTCGATCTCTGTCCAGGAGTTGCAACTAGTTTCTGGTGTTTATAGGTTGTGTTAGTAGTCTACCAAGTGGCCCACGGTACAGGTGGGCTTGGGTCAGACTAGGAACCATGGTCGGGTATGCCAAGTGTCGCCCATTTGGTGGGCTTGGAACCCTGTACACATCGTTTGGGGCCGTGAGCGACAACCCGGTCGGATCTCCTTGCGGATGGAACCCGAATAGGTGATAAACCTGAAATAGAGACTTGTGTGGTTAGTCTGGTCGTGGCCGACACCCTTGCCAGGCTTCTGCTTGAAGGTTGCCAAGATACATGACGTGTACATGGTGGTAAGTGGCGAGAGCGTGTGTGAAGAAGTACACCCCTGCAGGGTTAACATCATCTATTCGAATAACCGCGTCTGCAGTAAAGGACCTCTGGGTTGCCTATACAGTTCATTGACAAGTGAAAGTGGATACTCTAAAATGCGCAAGATAAGCGTGAGTGCTATGGATGGCGTTCTCGCAAGGAGACAGAAGCGGATCCATAGTGGTGTATTGATATGGTGAATACGTGGACTCTTGTGCACCACCTCAAAAGAGTTACTTGCAGTCGTAGTTCACGATAGCCACGAGGTCAAAGATGGCTTGCTGAAGTTAAACTCCACCACCCCCTTTATTGATACTGATGCACGTGTAGATAGTTCTGATGTAAGTCTTGCTGGGTACATTTGTACTCACTTTTGCTTAATTTATGTTTTTACAGAGAGGCATCAGTATCACTAGTAGTTCCGCGTGGACTTCGAAGTTTAGCTTGTTCCCTCAGCTACAATCTTGTGCCCTTGGCAGGATCTTGTAGATAGTCAGGCTTCTCAACCCTTTTCCATTTGTACGTGTCTATACTCAGACATGTTAAGCTTTCACATGTGCTTTGACTTGTATGCTTTGAATGTTGGGTCATGAGACCTATGTTTGTAATATCTCGCACCTTGGAGCCTAATGAATAAATACTTTGAGTTGTAGAGTTGTGTTTTGATGCCATGTTGTATTTGCACATATCGAGCATATTGTGTGTATGATTTGAAGTGCTTGGTATGTGTGGGATCCGAGAACCTAGTTGTTTATTCTTGGTAGCCTCTCTTATCGGGAAATGTCTCCTAGTGCTTCCACTGAGCCATGGTAGCTTGCTACTGCTCCGGAACACTTAGGCTGGCCGGCATGTGTCCTTCTTTGTTCCTGTGTCTGTCCCTTTGGGGAAATGTCACGCGTTGTTCCTTTAAGTCCTTGTAGCTTGCTACAACTTGGGTTCATATGTTGTTGATTGACACGTTCGTTGTTGGGTCATGTATGCCTATCCCTGTAAGTTAGAGCCACCTTGGGTTTACGACTAGTCATGTAGGCACGGGTTCTTTTTCATATGGATGCTAGCGACACTATCATATATGTGAGCCAAAAGACGCAAACGGTCCCGGGCCAGGTAAGGTGGCACCCGTGGGAATACCGTGCATGAGGCCGCAAGGTGATATGATGTGTTACATGCTAGATCATTGTGACTTGGGATCGGGGTCTTGATAGCTTTGGTATCAGAGCTTGACTGCGTGTAGGATTACCAAGCCAAATTGGTCGAAGTTGAGTCTAGAAATTCTTTATATAAGGGAATCGATTGTGGATGGGAACGTAAGGCTCTTTTTACTCCTTATACCTGATGACCCACAAGTGTATGGGGGTCTATCGTAGTCCTTTCGATAAGTAAGAGTGTTGATGTTGGAAATATGCCCTAGAGGCAATAATAAATTGATTATTATTATATTTCTTTGTTCATGATAATAGTCTTTTATTCATGCTATAACTGTATTATCCGGAAATCGTAATACACGTGTGAATACATAGACCACAATATGTCCCTAGTGAGCCTCTAGTTGACTAGCTCGTTGTGATCAACAGATAGTCATGGTTTCCTGGCTATGGACATTGGATGTCGTTGATAACGGGATCACATCATTAGGAGAATGATGTGATGGACAAGACCCAATCCTAAGCATAGCACAAAGATCGTGTAGTTCGTTTGCTAGAGCTTTGCCAATGTCAAGTATCTCTTCCTTTGACCATGAGAGCGTGTAACTCCTGGATACCGTAGGAGTGCTTTGGGTGTATCAAACGTCACAACGTAACTGGGTGACTATAAAGGTGCACTACAGGTATCTCCGAAAGTATCTATTGTTTTATGCGGATCGAGACTGGGATTTGTCACTCCGTGTAAACGGAGAGGTATCTCTGGGCCCACTCGGTAGGACATCATCATATGCGCAATGTGGCCAAGGAGTTGATCACGGGATGATGTGTTACAGAACGAGTAAAGTGACTTGCCGGTAACGAGATTGAACAAGGTATTGGATACCGACGATCGAGTCTCGGGCAAGTAACATACCGATAGACAAAGGGAATTGAATACGGGATTGATAAAGTCCTTGACATCGTGGTTCATGCGATGAGATCATCGTGGAACATATGGCAGCCATCATGGGTATCCAGATCCCGCTGTTGGTTATTGACCGGAGAACGTCTCGGTCATGTCTGCATGTCTCCCGAACCCGTAGGGTCTACACACTTAAGGTTCGATGACGCTAGGGTTATAAAGGAAGCTTGTATGTGGTTACCGAATGTTGTTCGGAGTCCCGGATGAGATCCCGGACGTCACGAGGAGTTCCGGAATGGTCCGGAGGTAAAGATTTATATATGGGAAGTCCTGTTTTGGTCACCGGAAAAGTTTCGGGCGATATCGGTATTGTACCGGGACCACCGGGAGGGTCCCGGGGGTCCACCAAGTGGGGCCACCTGCCCCAGAAGGCTGCGTGGGCCAAGTGTGGGAGGGGACCAGCCCCTAGGTGGGCTGGTGCGCCCCCCACAAGGGGTCCAAGGCGCAAGAGAGAGTGGGAGGGGGCAAACCCTAGTCCAGATGGGCCTTAAGGCCCACCTAGTGTGCGCCTCCCCTCTCTCCCCCTCTTGGCCGCCTCCCCAAGTCCCATCTAGGGCTGGCCGCACCCCTTGGGGTGGGAAACCCTAAAGGGGGCGCAGCCCCCTTCTCCCCTATATAAATAGAGGCCTGGGGCTGCCCATAACACATGAGAACTTCTCCCTCTACTGGTGCAGCCCTGCCTCTCCTCCTCCTCTTCTCCCATGGTGCTTGGCGAAGCCCTGCGGGACTGCCACGCTCCTCCACCACCACCACGCCGTTGTGCTGCTGCTGGATGGAGTCTTCCTCAACCTCTCCCTCTCTCCTTGCTGGATCAAGGCGTGGGAGACGTCACCGGGCTGTACGTGTGTTGAACGCGGAGGTGCCGTGCGTTCGGCACTTGATCATCGGTGATTTGAATCACGATGAGTACGACTTCATCAACCCTGTTCACTTGAACGCTTCCGCTTAGCGATCTACAAGGGTATGTAGATGCACTCTCCTTCCCCTCGTTGCTGGTTTCTCCATAGATAGATCTTGGTGACACGTAGGAAATTTTTTGAATTTCTGCTACATTCCCCAACAGTGGCATCATGAGCTAGGTCTATTGCGTAGATTCTTTGCACGAGTAGAACACAAAGTAGTTGTGGGCGTTGATGTTGTTCAATATGCTTACCGTTACTAGTCCAATCTTGTTTCGACGGTATTGTGGGATGAAGCGGCCCGGACCGACCTTACACGTACTCTTACGTGAGACAGGTTCCACCGATTGACATGCACATGATGCATAAGGTGGCTAGCGGGTGCCAGTCTCTCCCACTTTAGTCAGAACGGATTCGATGAAAAGGGTCCTTATGAAGGGTAAATAGCAATTGGCATATCACGTTGTGGTTTTGCGTAGGTAAGAAACGTTCTTGCTAGAAACCAATAGCAGCCACGTAAAACATGCAACAACAATTAGAGGACGTCTAACTTGTTTTTGCAGGATATGCTATGTGATGTGATATGGCCAACAAGAATGTGATGAATGATATGTGATGTATGAGATTGATCATGTTCTTGTAATAGGAATCACGACTTGCATGTCGATGAGTATGACAACCGGCAGGAGCCATAGGAGTTGTCTTTATTTATTGTATGACCTGCGTGTCATTGAAGAACGCCATGTAACTTACTTTACTTTATTGCTAAACGCGTTAGCCATAGAAGTAGAAGTAGTCGTTGGCGTGACAACTTCATGAAGACACGATGATGGAGATCATGATGATGGAGATCATGGTCTCAAGCCGGTGACAAGATGATCATGGAGCCCCGAAGATGGAGATCAATGGAGCTATATGATATTGGACATATCATGTCACAACTATATAATTGCATGTGATGTTTATTATGATTATGCATCTTGTTTACTTAGGACGACGGTAGTAAATAAGATGATCCCTTACAAAATTTCAAGAAGTGTTCTCCCCTAACTGTGCACCGTTGGTACATTTCGTCGCTTCTAAGCACCACGTGATGATCGGGTGTGATGGATTCTTACGTTCACATACAACGGGTGTAAGACAGTTTTACACAGCGAAAACACTTAGGGTTAACTTGACGAGCCTAGCATGTACAGACATGGCCTCGGAACACGGAGACCGAAAGGTCGAGCATGAGTCGTATAGTAGATACGATCAACATGAAGATGTTCACCGATGATGACTAGTCCGTCTCACATGATGATCGGACACGGCCTAGTTGACTCGGATCATATAATCACTTAGATGACCAGAGGGATGTCTATCTGAGTGGGAGTTCATAAGATGAACTTAATTATCTTGAACATAGTCAAAAGGATTTTGCAAATTATGTCGTAGCTCGCGCTTTAGTTCTATTGTTTTAGATATGTTCCTAGAGAAAATATAGTTGAAAGTTGACAGTAGCGATTATGCGGACACTAGAAAGCTTATGTCCTTAATGCACCGCTCAGTGTGCTGAACCCCAAACGTCGTTTGTGGATGTTGTGAACATCGGACATACACGTTTTGATAACTACGTGATAGTTCAGTTAAATGGTTTAGAGTTGAGGCACCAAAGACGTTTTTGAAACATCGCGGAACATATGAGATGTTTCGAGGGCTGAAATTGGGATTTCAGGCTCGTGCCCACGTCAAGAGGTATGAGACCTCCGACGATTTTCTTAGCCTGCAAACTAAGGGAGAAAAGCTCAATCGTTGAGCTTGTGCTCAGATTGTCTGAGTGCAACAATCACTTGAATCGAGTGGGAGTTGATCTTCCAGATGAGATAGTGATGTTTCCCCAAAGTCATTGCCACCAAGCTGCTAGAGCTTCGTGATGAACTATAACATATCAAGGATAGAGATGATGATCCTTGAGGTATTCGCGTTGTTTGACATCGCGAAAGTAGAAATCAAGAAGGAGCATCAATTGTTGATGGTTGGTGAAACCACTAGTTTCAAGAAGGGCAAGGGCAAGAAGGGATACTTCATGAAACGGCAAATCAGCTGCTGCTCTAGTGAAGAAACCCAAGGTTGAACCCAAACCCGAGACTAAGCGCTTCTGTAATAAAGGGGACAACCACTGGAGCAGCATTACCCTAGATACTTGGTAGATGAGAAGGCTGGCAAGGTCGATAGAAGTATATTGGATATACATTGTGTTGATGTGTACTTTACTAGTACTCCTAGTAGCACCAGGGTATTAGATACCGGTTCGGTTACTAAGTGTTAGTAACTCGAAATAAAAGAGCTACAGAATAAACGGAGACTAGCTAAAGGTGAGCTGACGATATGTGTTGGAAGTATTTCCAAGGTTGATGTGATCAAGCATCGCACGCTCCCCCTACCATCGAGATTTGGTGTTTGCGTTGAGCATAGACATGATTGGATTATGTCTATCGCAATACGGTTATTCATTTAAGGAGAGTAATGGTCACTCTGTTTATTTGAGTAATACCTTCAATGGTCTTGCACCTGAAACGAATGGTTTGTTGAATCTCGATCGTAGTGATACACATTTTCATGCCAAAAGATATAAGATAGTAATGATAGTACCACTTACTTGTGGCACTGCCATGTAAGTCATAATGGTATAAAACGCATGAAGAAGCTCCATGTTGATGGATCTTTGGACTCACTCGTTTTGAAAAGTTTGAGACATGCGAACCATGTCTATTGGTGTATACGCATGAAGAAACTCCATGCAGATGGATCGTTTGGACTCACTTGATTTTGAATCACTTGAGACATGCAAATCATACCACATGGGCAAGATGACTGAAAGCCTCGTTTTCAGTAAGATGGAAAAAGATAGCAACTTGTTGGAAGTAACACATTTTGATGTGTGCAGTCCAATGAGTGCTGGGGCATGCAGTGAACATCGTTATGTTCTTACTTAACAGATGATTCGAGTAGATGTTGAGAATATTTACTTGATGAAACACAAGTCTGAATTATTGAATGGTTCAAGTAATTTCAGAGTGAAGTAGAAGATCATTGTGACAAGAGGATAAAATGTCTATGATATGATCATAGAGATGAATATCTGAGTTACGAGTTTTGGCACACAATTAAGACGTTGTGGAAATTGTTTCGCAATTAATACCGCCTGGAACACCATAGTGTGATGTTGTGTCCGAACATCATAGTTGCACCCTATTGGATATGGTGCGTATCATGATGTGTCTTATCGAATTACCACTATCGTTCATGGGTTAGGCATTAGAGACAACCACATTCACTTTAAATAGGGCACCATGTAATTCCGTTGAGATGACACCGTATGAATTATGGTTTAGAGAAACCTAAGTTGTCGTTTCTTAAAGGTTTGGGGCTGCGACGCTTATATGAAAAAGTTTCAGGATTGATAAGCTCGAACCCAAAGCGGATAAAATGCATCTTCATAGGACACCCAAAACAGTTGGGTATACCTCCTGATTCAGATCCGAAAGCAATATGAATTGTTTCTTGAACCGGGTCCTTTCTCGAGGAAAGGTTTCTATCGAAAGAGTTGAGTGGGAGGATGGTAGAGACTTGATATGGTTAATGAACCATCACTTCAACCAGTGTGTATCAGGGCACATGAAGTTGTTCATGTGGCATCTACACCAATTGAAGTAGAAGCTTATGATAGTGATCATGAAGTTTCGGATCAAGTCACTGCCGTACCTCGTAGGGTGACAAGGATACATACTACTTCAGAGTGGTACAGTAATCCTGTCTTGAAGGTCATGTTGCTAGACAACAATAAACCTACGAGCTATGGAGAAGCGATGGTGGGCCCAAATTCCGACAAATGGTTAGAAGCCATGGAATCCGAGATAGGATCCATGTATCAGAACAAAGCATGGACTTTGGTGGACTTGCCCGATGATCGGCAAGCCATTGAGATAAATGGATCTTTTAGAAGAAGACAGACGTGGACGGTAATGTCACCGTCTATGAAGCTCGACTTGTGGCGAAGAGTTTTTCACAAGTTCAAGGAGTTGACTACGATGAGACTTTCTCACTCGTAGCGATGCTAAGAGTCTGTTGGAATTATATTAGCGATTACTGCATTATTTATGAAATCTTGCAGATAGGATGTCAAAACATTGTTTCCTCGACGATTTTGAGGAAAGGTTGTATATGATACAACCGGAAGGTTTTGTTAATCCTGAAAGATGCTAATAAGTATGCAAAGCTCCAGCAATCCTTCTGAGGACTGGAGTAAGCATCTCGGAGTTGGAATGTACGCTTTGATAAGATGATCAAAGATTTTAGGTCTATACAAAGTTCATGAGAAACTTGTATTTCCAAAGAAGTGAGTGGGAGCACTATAGAATTTCTGATGAGTATATGTTGATCAGAAATGATGTAGAATTTCTAGAAAGCATATAGGATTATTTGAAAGGTGTTTTTCAATAGAAAACCTGGATTAAGCTACTTGAACATTGAGCATCAAGATCTATAAGGATAGATCAAAATGCTTAATAATACTTTCAAATGAGCACATAACTTAACATGATCTTGAAGGTGTTCAAGATGGATCAGTCAAAGAAGAAGTTCTTGTCTGAGTTGTAAGGTACGAAGTTAAGACTTAAAGCTCGACCTCGGCAGAAAAGAGAGAAAGGATGAAGGTCGTCCCCTATGCTTTAGACGTAGGCTCTACAGTATGCTATGCTGTGTACCGCACCTGAAGTGTGCGTTGCCATGAGTCAGTCAAGGGGTACAAGAGTGATCCAAGAATGGATCACAGTACAGCGGTCAAAGTTATCCTTAGTAACTAGTGAACTAAGGAATTTTCTCGGTTATGGAGGTGATAAAGAGTTCGACGTAAAGAGTTACGACGATGCAAGCTTAACACCTATCCGGATAGCTCTAAGTAGAGATACCGGATACGTATAATGGAGCAACAATTTATAATAGCTCCAAGTAGAACAGTTATTTGGAATAGCTCCAAATAGAGCGTGGTAGCTGCATCTAGGAGATGACATAGAGATTTGTAAAGCACACATGGATCTGAAAGGTTCAGACCCGTTGACTAAAAACCTCTCTCACAAGCAACATGATCAAACCCAAGACTCTTTGGATGTTGGTCACATGGTGATGTGACCTGTCAGTGTTAATCACATGGTGATGTGAACTAGATTATTGACTCTAGTGCAAGTGGGAGACTGTTGGAAATATGCCCTAGAGGCAATAATAAATTGATTATTATTATATTTCTTTGTTCATGATAATAGTCTTTTATTCATGCTATAACTGTATTATCCGGAAATCGTAATACACGTGTGAATACATAGACCACAATATGTCCCTAGTGAGCCTCTAGTTGACTAGCTCATTGTGATCAAGAAATAGTCATGGTTTCCTGGCTATGGACATTGGATGTCGTTGATAACGGGATCACATCATTAGGAGAATGATGTGATGGACAAGACCCAATCCTAAGCATAGCACAAAGATCGTGTAGTTCGTTTGCTAGAGCTTTGCCAATGTCAAGTATCTCTTCCTTTGACCATGAGAGCGTGTAACTCCTGGATACCGTAGGAGTGCTTTGGGTGTATCAAACGTCACAACGTAACTGGGTGACTATAAAGGTGCACTATAGGTATCTCCGAAAGTATCTATTGTTTTATGCGGATCGAGACTGGGATTTGTCACTCCGTGTAAATGGAGAGGTATCTCTGGGCCCACTCGGTAGGACATCATCATATGCGCAATGTGGCCAAGGAGTTGATCACGGGATGATGTGTTACAGAACGAGTAAAGTGACTTGCCGGTAACGAGATTGAACAAGGTATTGGATACCGACGATCGAGTCCCGGGCAAGTAACATACCGATAGACAAAGGGAATTGAATACAGGATTGATGAAGTCCTTGACATCGTGGTTCATCCGATGAGATCATCGTGGAACATATGGGAGCCATCATGGGTATCCAGATCCCGCTGTTGGTTATTGACCGGAGAACGTCTCGGTCATGTCTGCATGTCTCCCGAACCCGTAGGGTCTACACACTTAAGGTTCGATGACGCTAGGGTTATAAAGGAAGCTTGTATGTGGTTACCGAATGTTGTTCGGAGTCCCGGATGAGATCCCGGACGTCACGAGGAGTTCCGGAATGGTCCGGAGGTAAAGATTTATATATGGGAAGTCCTGTTTTGGTCACCGGAAAAGTTTCGGGCGATATCGGTATTGTACCGGGACCACCGGGAGGGTCCCGGGGGTCCACCAAGTGGGGCCACCTGCCCCAAAAGGCTGCATGGGCCATGTGTGGGAGGGGACCAGCCCCTAGGTGGGCTGGTGCGCCCCCCACAAGGGGTCCAAGGCGCAAGAGAGAGTGGGAGGGGGAAAACCCTAGTCCAGATGGGCCTTAAGGCCCACCTAGTGTGCGCCTCCCCTCTCTCCCCCTCTTGGCCGCCTCCCCAAGTCCCATCTAGGGCTGGCCGCACCCCTTGGGGTGGGAAACCCTAAAGGGGGCGCAGCCCCCTTCTCCCCTATATAAATAGAGGCCTGGGGCTGCCCATAACACATGAGAACTTCTCCCTCTACTGGTGCAGCCCTGCCTCTCCTCCTCCTCTTCTCCCATGGTGCTTGGCGAAGCCCTGCGGGATTGCCACGCTCCTCCACCACCACCACGCCGTTGTGCTGCTGCTGGATGGAGTCTTCCTCAACCTCTCCCTCTCTCCTTGCTGGATCAAGGCGTGGGAGACGTCACCGGGCTGTACGTGTGTTGAACGCGGAGGTGCCGTGCGTTCGGCACTTGATCATCGGTGATTTGAATCACGATGAGTACGACTTCATCAACCCTGTTCACTTGAACGCTTCCGCTTAGCGATCTACAAGAGTATGTAGATGCACTCTCCTTCCCCTCGTTGCTGGTTTCTCCATAGATAGATCTTGGTGACACGTAGGAAAATTTTTGAATTTCTGCTACGTTCCCCAACAGTTGAACCCAACGAGGAGCAGAAGGAAATGACAAGCGGTTTTCAGTAAGGTATTCTCTGCAAGCACTGAAATTGTCGGTAACATATAGTTTTGTGATAAGGTAATTCGTAACGGTAACAAGTAACGAAAGTAAATAAGGTCCAGCAAGGTGGCCCAATCCTTTTTGTAGCAAAGGACAAGCCCGGACAAACTCTTATATAGAGAAAAGCGCTCCCGAGGACACATGGGAATTATCGTCAAGCTAGTTTTCATCACGCTCATGTGATTCACGTTCGTTACTTTGATAATTTGATATGTGGGTGGACCGGTGGTTGGGTACTGCCCTTTCTTGGACAAGCATCCCACTTATGATTAACCCCTATTGCAAACATCCGCAACTACAAAAGAAGTATTAAGGTAAACCTAACCATATCATGAAACATATTGATCCAAATCAGCCCCTTACGAAGCAACGCATAAACTAGGGTTTAAGCTTTTGTCACTCTAGCAACCCATGATCTACTTATTACTCCCTCCGTCCCATAATGTAAAACGTTTTTTGACACTACAATAGTGTCAAAAAACATCTTATATTATGGGATGGAGGGAGTACTTCCCAATGCCTTCCTCTAGGCCCAAACAAAGGTGAAGTGTCATGTAGTCCACGTTTACATAACACCATTAGAGGAGAGACAACATACATCTCATCAAAATATCGAACAAATACCAAATTCACATGACTACTTATAGCAAGACTTCTCCCATGTCCTCAGGAATAAACGTAACTACTCACCACTCGTATTCATGTTCATAATCAGACGGGTATTAATGTGCATATAGGATCTGAACATATGATCTTCCACCGAATAAACCAGCTAGCATCAACTACAAGGAGTAATCAACAGTACTAGTGACCCACAGGTACCAATATGAGGTTTTGGGACAAAGATTGGATACAAGAGATGAACAAGGGTTTGAGAGGAGATGGTGTTGGTGAAGATGTTGATGGAGATTGACCCACTCCCGCTAAGAGGATCGATGGTGATGACGATGGTGATGATTTCCCCCTCCCGGAGGGAAGTTTCCCCGGCATAATAGCTCCACCGGAGCCCTTGATTGGTTCCGCCAAGGTTCCGCCTCGTGGCGGCGGTGTCTCGTCCCGAAAGCTTGCTTATGATTTTTTCCAGGGTAAAAGACTTCATATAGCATAAAATGGCCACCGGAGGACTGCCAGGGGGCACACGAGGCAGGGGGCGCGCCCAGGCGGTAGGGCGCGCCCCCACCCCCGTGGCCAGGATGTGGGCCCCTCTGGTATTTTTTATTAATTCCAAAAATGACTTTCGTGGAGTTTCAGGGCTTTTGGAGTTGCGCAGAGTAGGTCTCTAATATTTGCTCCTTTTCTAGCCCAGAATTCCAGCTGCCTGCATTCTCCCTCTTCATGTAAACCTTGTAAAATAAGAGAGAATGGGCATAAGTATTGTGACATAACGTGTAATAGCAGCCCATAATGCAATAAATATCGATATAAAAGCATGATGCAAAATGGACGTATCAACTCCCCCAAGCTTAGACCTCGCTTGTCCTCAAGTGGTAGCCGATAATGAAAAATATGTCCACATGTTTAGAGATATAGGTGTCGATAAAATAAAATACGAACATGAGGGCATCATGATCATTCTTATAACAACAACATATATATATATACATATATATATTGTCATATGATTTCTTATGGTAAAGTAACAATCTATTAACAATGTCAAGTATGAATCAGAAACTTCATTGAAAACTAACAAACTATAATCTCGGTCATTAAAGCAATTGCAATTTATCATAACATCGGAAAGAGTCAATATAAGAGCTTTTCAGCAAGTCCACATACTCAACTTTCATTTAGTCCTCCACAATTTCTAAAACTCATGCAATACTTATGGTTATGGAGTTTTAATCGGACACAGAGAAAGATAGGGGCTGATAGTGTTGCCTCCCAACCTTTTACCTCAAGGTAATGTCAACAATAATAGTTCGTGCTAACTTACAACCAGTTGGGTATATATATATATATATATATATATATATATATATATATATATATATATATATATATATATATATACATAAACACTATTCTGATCACGGGATCAGAATAATATTCTGATCACAACCTGACCTGCCCCTCTAGTAGTACATTGAACTTCCCTGTGAACTCGGTTGAACTTCCGCCAACATTGCCCAAACGGGGCTTGCGATATACCGTTGGAAAGCTATGGACACCATTATCATGACCCAAGTTAAATTTTTGGCAAAATATAAACGGTTTAAGAGCAGTTTTGAAAACCGTTTTTTCATCGCACAAAAAACGTGAATCGTATTTTCGGTCGCATTTCTAAACTGTTTATCAGAATGAGGCATATAATATGGCGTTAGAAAGATGCTGAAAAACCGCTCCTTCTACATATTGAAAGTTTTTTCTAATTCCCTATGATTAAA
The DNA here is from genome assembly GCF_002162155.2 of Triticum dicoccoides. Taxonomy (NCBI): domain Eukaryota; kingdom Viridiplantae; phylum Streptophyta; class Magnoliopsida; order Poales; family Poaceae; genus Triticum; species Triticum dicoccoides. The sequence goes on along the minus strand of NC_041385.1, from coordinate 274,981,870 downwards.
GAGTAATTTGAAAAAACGTAAAATTTCGTAAACCGAATAGCTGAGTTCGTTTTTTCGATGTCATTTCTAAACGGCTAATCCAATGGAGGCATATGATATGGCATTGGAAATCTTATGAAAATGCTCTACTTTTTCATCTTGAAAGTTTTTTTCTAATTCTGAATGGTTTAAGAGTAATTTAGAAAATGGTCCAAGTCCTACTGACTTCATATTTTTGAGCTAATTTGTTAAACGTGCATCCAAATGTAGCAAATGATATGGCCTTGGAAAGATTGAACAAATGCGAAACTTTTTGGTATGTATTGTTTCTCTCAATTCTTTACGGTTTTAAGTCAGTTTCGAAAATGGCGAAAAATGCATTTTCTCCATAATTTCTACGAACTTTATCAGAATTGGGCAAATAATATACCGTTGAAAAACTACGGAAAATGCGAAACTTTTACATGTTGATGGTTTCTCTGATTCCTAGCCGTTTTCAAGTAATTCCGAAAACGGCGGGATCATTCGTTCTGCCTCTACCGCGAAACAGATTCTTCGAAAATGCACCGCGTGAAGAACCTGAACTTCTCGCTGCGTCTACCTGAACTTCACTCTGCTTTTCACGTGATTTGTTTGCTCGTAGATCTTCATCCACTGCTCGTAGCTCTCCATCCCACTGACGGAAATTGAGCGGGTGATATACCGATGGAAAGCTGCTGTAAACACGCAACTTTCCCGTGTTGATCATTTTTTCATACTCGCGACGATTTTGAAAGTTTTTCATCATAAATTCATTCAGCATAGTAGTTGAACTTCCTGCTGTTTTCACGTTGAACTTCTGTGACGTATTTTCATTTGTAATTTTCTCATCCATTTCGTCAGTGCTACAAAAATGATACTCCTTTTGTACAAACCCCATTCACAATATTTTTTTAACTTTCTCCGACCGATGAGTTGAACTTATAACAACAAAACTTGTAGTATTTACTTTGTATTTTTTAATACAAAATGCACACCGTTTAGTACGTGAACTTCTGGCAGTTATCAATCAAACTTCTCTTGGTTACGTGAAAATATCTAAGTTTTTTATGAATATTAATCTCAATTTCTTAATCTTTTTTATGAAATTTTGAAGCGCTCTATTTTTAAAAGTTGAACTTCTTATTATTTAATTTTTGAACTTCTTGTTTCCATTCTTTAATAACGAGGAAAATCTGAGTTTTCTATAATCATCGAACTTCTCCATCGTTTTAAGAAATTTTGATAGTTATCAACCTGAACTTGTGACAGTTATCAACCTGAACTTCTCTCGGCTACGTGAAATTTTTTGAGTTTTTTTATGAATTTTTAATTCGATTTTTCTGAATCCTTTTTTATGAATTTATGAAGCGCTATATTTTTAATAGTTGAACTTATGTTTATTTTATTTTTGAACTTCTTGTTTCCATTCTTTAATAACGAGGAATTTTTTAGTTTTCTATAATCATCAAACTTCTTCATCTTTTTAATATGGACTTCCTGGTTCTTTTTCTTAATCTTTTTTATGAATTTTTTAGGTTCTCTATTTTTAATAGTTGAACTTCTTGTTATTTTATGTGCTCCATATTTTGGGTCTAAAAAATTGCAACTCTCCCATGTTTTACCTTCCATGTTTTAATTTATTCAAACTTGCGAAGATAACACACTCGACCTTCTCAAACACAACATTTTGACCTTCACAAAAAATAAATTAAAGCCAATTTTTGTGTTCTCTATTTTTTCTAAAAAAATTCTACCTAATTTTTTATGTATAATTTTTTGTGTTCGTTGTTTTTTCTAATATTTTTTTATTTATTACTCCAAACTTCTAGATTTTTAATCCTGTGAACTTAATAATGTTTACTTTTCAATTTTTATGTGCTCCATGTTTTGAGTCTGAACCTTTTTTCCTTTTTAAACATTAATTTCAAGGTTTTTTCCCTGATGAATTCAACTATTTTAAAACTTGTTCTCCATTTGGCAAACTTCCCTATTTTTTTATTATGAAGTGTCAGACTTTTTTGTTTGCGACTAGCGAGCGAACTTCTACAAATAATAAAGAAGATTGTAACAAAAATAATTATGTTATCCTTTGATTAATTAGAGAACTTGTTTCATTTATATTATGAGCTTTTACCAAACGTGGGGATGACATTGGGTTGGTTGCCCCATGGTAAACAATTATGCGTATATATTTTTTTGGCAACACATGAATGGAGAAAAGTTTGTAACAAGATACATTAACGTGCTTCATTTTTTTGAACTTTCAAAATTTTACAATTTGAACTTCCATATTTTCACAATTTTAACTTTTCAAGAATAATCAGATGAACATGATGGGGTTTCTGATGAAAGTGAGTGAAATACTGGTTCTCTAACACAAAGAGAAAAAAAGGAAAAGCCCAAAACTCCTACTGTAGATGTCGCAACTAGCACTCTGACTGCATCGTACGCACACTTTTAGTGTATCAATTCATTTTCATCCATCCATCTTCCACTGTAGTAGCAAATTTCACCCATCTCTCTCTCTCGTATGCATTTTCTACTATGTAGCTCCATGTGAATGTACATGCTGATGTTCAGCAAATAGCAGCAAAATATAACTTATGGAAAAAGAAACTTAATACACATGGCTCAGAGAAAAGTGAGAACAGTGAACTTGTAGCTCATAGCATTTGAAGTTCTTTGGATCGAACTTGGACTTTTATTCAGCGCCAAACTGTACTTCTTTGAATCTGAAGATGTAGTATAAGAAGCAGCAACAGCAACCAGCAGCACTGCCACCATGTTCAGGAGCACCATCTCACACAATACAATGTTTGGCAAATGGAAAGAGAAAGAGAAACATTGTGTGGAGACACAAAATCAAGGAAAAATGGAAAGAAAGGTACTACCGCAGCAGCAACATCATCACTTCTCACACAAAAAAATAGTTAAATGCCTGGCGATTCACGACGGCAAACTCGAATGGCCGTCAGAACTTGATGGTGACAGAGATTGAGGGAGGGGCGGCAGCAAGGATGCAGGGAGGAGGCAGCAACTAGATCCACCAGAGGAGGCACAGATGCATAGCGGCATGGTGGCGGAGGATGCAGACCGCAGGTGGGATCTCCAGGGCGCGTAACAACGATGAGATGCAGGCAACCGCGCGTGGCAGGTCGTGTAGGAAGGGAGGGAAGGTCGACCTGGAGAGGGGCGAGGTCTGGCTGGACCGATGGAGGTGGTCGGCGGCGCGGTGGAAGGAGGGGGAGGCCGGCGCCATGGTGGAAGAAGGAGGGGGTGGCCGGCGCCATGATGGAAGAAGGTAGCGGTGGCCGGTGCAGCGGTGGAAGAAAGTGGAGGTGGTCGGCGCCGTCGTCGAAGCAGGTCGAGGGAGGCGCATCAGGGTCGGAAGGGCGGCGGCGGGAGGCGCATCGGGGGGCGCACCGGGGCCGAGGGAGGCAGCGGCGGGAAGCATGCCGGGGCCGTGGGGCTAGCGGCGGGAGGCGCGCCAGAGCCAGGGAGGTGGCGGCAGGCAGTGGATCGGGAGGTTGCCGGGGCGCTGGTGGGGGATCGTGGGAGGAATCAGGGGCACTGGTGAGGATCGTGGGATCCGGGGAAGGGTGGACCGGTGGGGGCGTGAGTGTTTTTTTTTCTTTTTAGGAAGGAGCATGGGTGATTAAGAAGTTCGGGAACAGCTAATCGCACCTATATAGAGCGCGCCGTGATCCAAATAACTATTCTGATCATCTATATAGAGCGCGCCGTGATCAGAACAGCCCCTTATGAAGCAACGCATAATCTAGGGTTTAAGCTTCTGTCACTCTAGCAACCCATCATCTACTTATTACTTCCCAATGCCTTCCTCTAGGCCCAAACAATGGTGAAGTGTCATGTAGTCGATGTTCACATAACACCACTAGAGGAGAGACAACATACATCTCATGAAAATATAGAACGAATACCAAATTCACATGACTACTTATAGCAAGACTTCTCCCATGTCCTCAGGAACAAACTTAACTACTCACAAATCATATTCATGTTCATAATCAGAGGGGTATTAATATGCATATAGGATCTGAACATCTGATCTTCCACCGAATAAACCAACTAGCATCAAATACAAGGAGTAATCAACAGTACTAGTGACCCGCGGGTTCCAATCTGAGGTTTTGGGACAAAGATTGGATACAAGAGATGAACAAGGGTTTGAGAGGAGATGGTGCTGGTGAAGATGTTGATGGATATTGACCCCCTCCCGCTAAGAGGATCGATGGTGATTATGATGGTGATGATTTCCCCCTCCCGGAGGGAAGTTTCCCCGGCAGAACAGCTCCGCCGGAGCCCTAGATTGGTTCCGCCAAGGTTCCGCCTTGTGGCGGCGGTGTCTCGTCCCGAAAGCTTGCTTATGATTTTTTCCAGGGTAAAAGACTTCATATAGCAGAAGATGGCCACCAGAGGACTACCAGGGGGCCCACGAGGCAGGGGCGCGCCCAGGGGGTAGGGAATGCCCCCCACCCTCGTGCCCAGGGTGTGGTCCCCCTCTGGTACTTTCTTCGCTCAGTATTTTTTATTAATTCCAAAACTGACTTTCTTGGAGTTTTAGGATGTTTGGAGTTGTGCAGAATAGGTCTCTAATATTTGCTCCTTTTCCAGCCCAGAATTCGAATTGTCGGCATTCTCCCTCTTCATGTAAACCTTGTAAAATAAGAGAGAATAGGCATAAGTATTGTGACATAACGTGTAATAACAGCCCATAATGCAATAAATATCGATATAAAAGGATGATGCAAAATGGACGTATCAATACCTTATGCCCTTCCGATCCGAGTCATCCTATCTTTCCTACGGGGTTAAGGAACTAGGCTTTCCCTTCTTTCTATCAGGATCACGAGTTACTAATCTGCAGACTTACAAGATTGTTGGACTCAAGCCTCAGTTCAGTTACTACTACTTCCATGTGTTCATAGTTGGTCTCGGAACCTTGATATTGTGCGTCTGAGTGGCTATGCCACCATTTTTGCGAGATGTCTCAAATCCTTTGAGCATTTACAGCCGTTATGTTGTCTGAGTCATCCCAGGTTTCTAAATAGTCTGATGGATTTGCAAATCCCCCTTTTCGTTCCCGATGTTTCCTTGGGCCAGATTAACCACGCTAATCGATGAGTTGAGGTACTCTGCTGCGTCGACATATATGTTGGAGCTATTATTATGACCCTAGGTGTCTTAGAGGATCACCTAGTACCCTAGCCATGCTTTGTGTTCCCAGTGTGACGAATCTGGCCGTCATTCTCGAAAGCATCCCGTGATGCCACTTAATAGTAGGTATTCTATTCCTGGGTTCTTGAACCCAAGATTCACCCTACTTATGTCATATTGGTAGTGTTGCTAGTTCCTTTAGGATATTAGTAACCTTTGTGATAGTCCTCGATGTCCGTGGTATATCGTTCTTCCAAATACAATGAGCTGCTTATGGCAGAAGTTTCTCGTTGAGCCCAAAGATCACAACCAGAGTGCTCTTGACGAGTTCTCGATTCTATGATGTGACTCTGTCAGTTCTAACTTCTGTGCATGGGTTATCCGGAAGAAATATATTGAACTCGTTCGACATGCTAATCTATGCATCCACAACTCAGAAAATCATATGTTCTTTTGAGTTGTGCCTCTTTAGTTGTTTTCCGGCCCTCGTTTATCAATTGATAGTCAGGAGTAGTTCTGCATTCGTGTTCATCGGTGCTTATTATTCCTGTGGTCCGTCAAGCCATTCTATCCCGGAATGACTAGGAGAGACAAACTCCAGAACCTCATCCATATCCAGGATTGGGTCAAAGCAATTGTATTTCGCAGATCACATGCAATCCAGTTTTGTTCTGTTCCATCCTGGAGTATTACCATCTTCTATATCAAGAATATCATGGGAATTGCACATGATCCTATGAACTCTTGATACAGTGATAGTTCTCACCATTGTTGTTCATCCCTCGGTCCCCGTGTTGTTGCAACCGGAATGCCGACAGGTGGACTATGATGTGTGAAATCAATACTCCTAGCAACCTTGTTGCTTGGTAGTTAAAGGACAATAATTTCATTATTAGCATGCTGGGTATTGAATCCTCATTCTAAGACTGATTGTGCTACCTAGTCCTTATTTCTGGTGCACTCTTCGATCAATGAGTTAGGATTGTGTCAATCCCTCGCTCTTTTGATCATATTGTCATGCCCTAAAAAGCAAGATTGTTCTCGAGCTTAGTAACATACCGGTGGTTCGTAATTTTTTGAATATCTTCTTGGAAGTATCACCATGTTGTCACTTGACCGCTATGTTGAGTTCGTGATCAAGTTGGTTTTCTTGTAAACCACCCTTTCTCCAAGAATCTGTGTTGGATACCCAGAGCTAGTTGGTTAAGCTAAACAACAACTTGGAGAGTTGGAAGATAAAAGCTTGTCTGACTCGGTTCATTTCAAGGGATATCCTTGTGCGTGTGTGTTGAAGATAGATGATATCTTCATTGAATGATCCCCGTGGTCAATTGTTGGACCTATTGTCTTACCCAAACTTTTATTTGAGTATGGGCTACCGTCAAATCAAATTGGAACCAACGATATTCGTAATGTTGTATTACTCGTGGTTGTTTACTGGAGCATACATCATTATATCTTTCGGGTCTGACCAATGCTATCACCTTGTTCACATAACTTTGGAATTCCACTTATATGGAAACCTGGATGAATTGTTGTTGAGCCCATCAGCAACATTTTTACCTTCCCCTTGATTCGTGTTGAACATCCAGTTAGTGTTGGAAACTTTGTGAGAATGCTTTCGTGATCCGATCATAAAGCATATGTTCGGATGAAAGGAGTGACTCCTCTAATTCATGTCCACTTGGTGTAAGTTTCCGCCATGGATCTGAGAATGATTGTTTTTGCTTCCCCTGAATTCATCCCAAGTCAGCCATGTACGTGCGAAGTATTCTATGGTTTGATAGACTGATCATCTTCATTCCATATGTATATCCTAGCACACCAAGCCACTGATTGACTTGTTCAAGGAGAAGGATTTCCTTCATAAGAGCTAATCATGACTTATGTTAGGACTTCGTTAGCCTCGATGGTGGTTCCCAACCTGACCTCGGTAGTGTTTTATTGTAAGACTACTATGTGGTCATGCTTGTCTAGGACAGTGTGTTCACATGTGTTTAGCAGAACCAACTCATGTTTTGGAGCTTACTATCGTAGTTCATGTCCCGAGAATCTCGCAACGCCATCTCGTTGATTTGTGTTGCAAACTTTCGTTTTTCCTTCTAGACTTAATGAGTCTAGAAAATCCTGACACCAACCAGATCTGAATCTCAGGCAGATGTGATGGTTGGAACATTTCCCAAGAATTATTATATTGGTCTCTTTGTAACCCGGTAAAGTGGATGTCATGGCCAACACACCCAGCCGAAAGACCTGTTATTGTAGTATCTTGATTGAGGAAGTTGGCCACCTCTCGAAAATGATTTCGTAGGATTTACTCCAGTAGCTGTTCCTTATGGATTCTTGTGATCCCGAAGTCTGACCCTTTAACTTGATGTTCTAGATACCAAACCATATTAATAAATGGGTTACGCTAGCACATCAAGGACAACATTATAAGCGGAGTGCTAAATGTCTCTGGGTCAATCATCCAGATTTTGTTTCGTTGGCCTCGCTAAGGTGAAATCTGAGAAGGTGTTATCTTCCTTTGCATCTGCATCGTCCATCACTATTCATCATGGTAGTATGTTGTGTTGCCAGGATCCTTGACAAGGATATTGGTAAAACCTTGATGAATATGGAAATGCTCAAGTTCTAGAGAGCACGCTCAGACACTAGGTTATATCCTCGGCATCAACTGGAATATGCCTTCCGTTTGCCGAGTTGTCTTATAACTCTAGCTTTCTTTCCAAACTGAGTATGGTATTTCTTCGAGCTCTTTCAAGCGACCGTTCGTAAATTGCCTCAGGCTGCTATGAAGAGTTCTAATGATCTATGTATCAAAAGTAATTCTTTTTGCCACTTAAGAGAATAATTCTATGAGTCATCTTCCCTAAGATGCCCCGTTATAGTATCATGGCAACTCAACTCCTCGCTACATTTACAACCGTTCACCACCTTCTTAAGTGTGGAACTATTGCCTGAACCTTCGTCATATGTTTCACTCCATCACTCTAGAGGTATGCTTCGTGTCTCAGCTCGAGGATGTTTCAATGTCTCAATCCATGAGTTAATCCTTAGTTGTTCGATCTCTGAGAAGATCGATCCTTCTAGAGTTTTTCCTTTCCTCTCGTTGTCATGTTGGTTGGAGTTCTCAAAGCAAGACAATGGGACAAAGATGGTGATCGAATCAACGTTCTTATGAAGTGCAACCTGGATCGTGAAGACCGTGTTAGCTTGTGTCCCCTTTGTCTTCTTACCTCACGTCTTGAATCTCGGGACAAGATTCTTGTTTAGTGGGGGTGAGTTGTCATAGCCCTAGCTTAGTCCATGTTGTCTTTGTTTGATCCTCATGTTGCATCATGTTTAAATTTTTGAAATTTGAAATGGGGACTGATAAACCCTAGCAGCAGATAAAACTTAAATAGGTTCAAATAAAATATTATTCAATGAACCCAAAATGCTCCTGAGAAAAGTTCATCATTTTTGAATTGGTTGACAACCTCTGCCAAAAATGGTGCGCATTTTTCCAGGTCACTCTGGATTTTTGAATTAATCCAACACATATTTGAATTGGAGCAATTTAAATAACTATATATATTTTAAATGCTCCAAAAAAGCTGGAAACTGTTAAGGGTCACTGGAATAATTGAGAAAGCATCCATAATTGTTTCTAAGATTTTATGAAATGGGTTAGTATTTTTTGGAGAATTAGAAAGAATTAGAAAAGAATTAGAAAAGGCGGAGAGAGAGTTACTCGGCTCTCACCTGGCAGCCCATCTGGCCGGCCAACCCACCAAGGGTAGGGAGGTCTTCTTCCTCCCGCCAGTCGGATGCATGGCGCGTGCCCGACGCGCGCACGGCCACCCCGCGCCACCTCCACCCTGCCTGCCTCATCCCCGACGGCCTAGACGGCCCTGTGTCGGTGTACAAAAGTAGGGGCTCCACCTTTGACCCCTTTACTTGTGCACGGGCAGTCAGAGCCCCCCGCCACGGCCACGCATAACAGGGAAGGAAAGGGAAGCCGGAGAGAAGCTGAAGCCACAAGACAAACAAAGCAACGACAAGGACCAAGGCAACAAAGATCAGATGGACGAAACAGGTTTCCCCGACAATGGCCCTTGCCGGGGCGGCCTCAGCGGCCCCGGCAAGACCCTTGCCGGGGTAGCTCGCCCCCGCCAGTCAAGCAAGCCACCTTTGAGCCCACCAACACTAAACAAACGCGTTGGCACAGGGCTCGGGAGGCACCTCCGTGGTGGCATGCAGATCTTTGTGAAGACAAAGAATAGTCAAGATCAGATGAGGATAGGAAGGCAACCATCCTCACCGAAGAATCCCACAAGACCCCTGGCAAGATCCTTGCCGGGCACGCCTGTGCGCCATGGCAAGACCCTTGCCGGGCCACCCGACAAGACCCTTGCCGGGCCACCCCGCAAGGCCCTCGCCAAGCACGCCAGCAGGTCCACTGCCAGGCCTGCGCCAGCCAAGTCTCCGCCGCCATTCACATGCAGCTGCTGAACCAATCAGCTGGGCAAGCACCTACGTGGCAACATGCGCCCTTCCTAGAGGCTCCACCGCCGTGCCACCTTAGCTGCCTGCCTGCCTACATGGCACCGCTGGCCAGGGTGCGTGCCGAAGCAAAGATGAGCGGCGACGGACGGGACGGGCCTTGCTCCTGTCTCCAATAAAGTGAAGGGACACCTAAGCCTCGCATTAAATGCGCTTTGTCCTATAATACCAGCGATAAGCTCGCAACGCCGTAGCACTTTCCACCTCCTGTGTGCCACTGTGGCAGCCCCTTTCGCCTATAAAAGGAGGCCCATTGCACACGGGAGAAGGATTCAGCTCTTTCGAACCTCACAGCACCTAGAGCTAGTTCAAGAGCCCAAGAACACTAAATACATCCACCAAAGCAGGATTGTAGGGTTTTACGCATCTTTGCGGCCCGAACCTGGGTAAATACCTTTGTGTTGTCTACTAGTCCCGCTCTTCTCACGATCCCCACGCCCCGCAACCGTAAATGGATTCCATTGATTCCATAGGTGTCGTTTCCCACCGACATCTTGGGCGCACCAGGTAGGGGGCACAATTGTGAGAATCTGTTCTAGCAGTTGACCTAGCTGTTCTTCATCGCCATGGCTCCCAAGAAGAAGGCGACCACGGCGATCGGTTCGTCTAGGACCAGGTTGCCAGCACCGGTGCGGACCAGTAGCGGGCTAGTCGCGGAGAGAACCAATGGCGTGGCCCGCGAACATCCACATCACCCTGGAGGTTCAGTCCTGGCGAGTGGCGTTGTTCACGCGCCAGGCGACGAGCCACCAGTCGCGGGCTCTAGAGACGGAGTCAGGCCCCCCGCAGGCGGCCCGGGGCCCTCCAGGGGCGCCACCATCCCGCCAGATGGCGGCACGGCGGCCTCCAAGACACCAACACCGGCGCCCACGGGGGCTCTTCCCAGGTTGTGCGTGATGAGCAGTGTCACCCTGCTGGTGACCTTGTGCGCCGCCCTGGGAAGAGTCCCGTGCGCCCATCACATGATGAGGAGGGCCAGCATGTGCGCTGATGCGTCTCCAACGTATCTATAATTTAGGAAGCATTCATGCTATTTTATTATCTGTTTCGAATGATTATGGGCTTTATTATACATTTTTATATTACTTTTGGGACTAACCTATGAACCGGAGGCCGAGCCCATATTGTTGTTTTATTGCTTGTTTCAGTATTTCGAGGAAAAGGAATATCAAATGGAGTCCAAACGGAATGAAACCTTCGGCAGCATGATTTTTTGGAAGAATATGATCCGGGAGACTTGGAGTTCGCGTCAGAAGATCCTCGAGGAGGCCACGAGATAAGAGCCCCCCCCCCTACTGGGCGCGCCCCCCCTGTCTCATGGGCCCCTCGAGCACCTCCCGACCGACTTCTTTCACCTATATAAGCCTATGTACCCTAAAACCATCGAATATCAAGATAGATCGGGAGTTCCGCCGCCGCAAGCCTCTGTAGCCACCAAAAACCTCTCGGGAGCCCATTCCGGTACCCTGCCGGAGGGCGAACCCATCACTGATGGCCATCTTCATCATCCCGGCGCTCTCCATGACGAGGAGGGAGTAGTTCACCCTCGGGGCTGAGGGTATGTACCAGTAGCTATGTGTTTGATCTCTCTCTCTCGTGTTCTCTCTATGGCATGATCTTGATGTATCATGAGCTTTGTTATTATAGTTGGATCTTATGATGTTTCTCCCCCTCTACTCTCTTGTGATGAATTGAGTTTCCCTCTTGAAGTTATCTTATCGGATTGAGTCTTTATTTGAGAACACTTGATGTATGTCTTGCCGTGTTTATCTGTGGTGAAAATGGGATATCACGTGCCACTTGATGTATGTTTTGGTGACCAACTTGCGGGTTCCGCCCATGAACCTATGCATAGGGGTTGGCACACGTTTTCTTGACTCTCCGGTAGAAACTTTGGGGCACTCTTTGAAGTACTTTGTGTTGGTTGGATGAATTTGAGATTGTGTGATGCATATCGTATAATCATGCCCACGGATACTTGAGGTGACAATGGAGTATCTAGGTTACATTATGGTTTTGCTTGATTTGTGTCTGAAGGTGTTATTCTAGTGCGAACTCTTTTATAGACTGATCTGAAAGAATAGCTTTGAGGTGGTTTCGTACCCTACCATAATCTCTATGTTTGTTCCGCTATTAGTGGCTTTGGAGTGACTCTTTGTTGCATGTTGAGGGATTGTTATATGATTTATCTATGTTATTATTGTTGAGAGAACTTGCACTAGTGAAAGTATGAACCCTAGGCCTTGTTTCCTAGCATTGCAATACCGTTTACGCTCACTTTTATCTTTAGTTAGGTTGCTGTTTTTATTATTTCATATTACAAATACCTATATCTACCATCCATATTGCGCTTGTATGACCATCTCTTCGCCGAACTAGTGCACCTATACAATTTGCTATTGTATTGGTTGCAGGGTTGTTTGAGAGAGACCATCTTCATCCTACGCCTCCCACACATTACTAAACCTTAGGTCATCCACTTGAGGGAAATTTGCTACTGTCCTACAAACCTGTGCACTTGCAGGACCAACAATGTCTACAAGAAGAAGGTTCTGTAGTACACATCAAGCTCTTTTCTGACACCGTTGCCGGGGAGGTGAGTGCTTGAAGGTATATCTTTAGACCTTGCAATCGAATATTTTTATTTCTTGTTTTATCACTAGTTTACTTTATAAAAGAAAACTACAAAAAAATGGAATTGAGTTTGCCTCGTATGCTTCGTCTTTTTAATATCTTTCATGAGTATGATGGAAAGGAAAATTGTGCTCAAGTGCTAGAAGAAGAATGCATTAAAATGCTTAGTACTAAATCTTTGAATGATGAGCATGATTGCAATGTTGTTAGTATGAACTCTTTGAATATCCATAGTACTAATGATGATTGCACTATTTATGATGAAAATGTCTCTTATAAGCATGTTGATTTTTGTGGAGTAGAATGGGTTTGCATGGACACACCAAATAGAGAAAATAGATATTGCAAGAGGCATAAGTATTTAAAAACTAAAGGTTTACAAGAAAGGCTTGATGATTGTGCTGAAAGATTCAATATTTTTCATGCCCCTTGTGAACTTTGCAATGAACGTGGTCATTTAAATCTCCAATGCAAATTGTTTCGTGATCGAATCGTGTCCAAAAATTGTGATAACTTGATTACCCTTGGGCATCATAAAGAGCTTAGTCTTCTTTTGGGGTATGAAGAAATGAAACGTATAACTGAGGGTATTCCAAAATTTAATCTTGATAGATTTCTTGATTTTGATCTAGAGGATATTTAGGATATTTATATGTTTTGTGCGGAGAATTGCATTGAAAGTCCTTATATTGCCAATTACCTAAAGAAAAGAAAGCAAAAATAAGATGATGAGAATACTAATGAAAGGGAAGAGACTTCCCAATCTCCTCCTATTATTTCTTATGATGAACCAGGTGACGAGGAGGAGCTTTCTATTCAACCAATCTCATCAATAAGGAGCTCAAAGAGGAAGGTTGAATCCACACGTAATGTGAAAAAGAAAAGGAAAAGAAGGGGCAACAAAGGTAAAAAGGTATCTCTCCCAAATGATTTTGCTCCTACTACTCATTGTGATGATGATAATTGCTTTACTATTAGTGCTATCCATATTTTTAATGATGAGAGTGATTATGCCTATGATATGAAAGGGCCCAAGCTTGGGGAAGCTATGTTTGATGAGGATGAAATATTTGAGAATATATTTGCTAAATTAATGTTTGTCCCAAGCTTGGGGATGCTTTGTTTAATGAAGATGATATTTTTAGCATCCCAAGTTTTGATATGCAAAGTTGTTATGATGATAGCATGCCTCCTATTTATGATGGTTATATTGATGAAAGTGTGTTTGTAAGAGTGTCAACTTTAGGAAGTAATGATCCCACTATTTTGGAGGATGTTAAATCTTATTGTGATAAATACGAAAGTGGATTTGGAAGAGTGTCAACTTTATTTAGTGATTCCACTATCTTGGGAGAGGATTCAATCGATTATGATGAGAACGAAGTTGCTACTTATGATGATTATTGTGATGAAACTTATGCTATAAAAAGTAGTGATGATTATATTTACAAATCTTGTCATGATTATGATTACCCTTTTTCTGAACATTACTCTTTTAATGTGGAAACAATTTTTAGTGTTCAAGTCTCTTATGATACTTCCACTATTCTGAATGAGAAGAATTTTGCTTATGTGGAGAGTAGTAAAAATTCTATGCTTGTAGATCATGAAAAGAATGATTTAGGTGCTGGTTATATTGTTGAATTCATTCATGATGCTACTACAAATTATTATGAGGTAGGAATATATGCTTGTAGGAATTGCAATAATGTCAAGTTTGCTCTCTATGTGTTGAAAATCTTGAAGCTATGCTTGTTTTACTTTCCCATGCTAGTTGATTATTGTTCCCATAAGTTGTTTACTCACAAAATCCCTATGCATATGAAGTGGGTTAGGCTTAAATGTGCTAGTCATATGCTTCATGATGCTCCCGTTATGTTTCAATTCTTATCTTTTATGTGAGCATCATTGTTATCATCATGCCTAGCTAGAAAGGCATTAAAGAAAAGTGCTTGTTGGGAGACAACCCAATATTTATTATTACTGTTTTTGTGTTTCCACATGATTATGCTACTGTAGTAATCATGCTTTATAGCTTTTGTTTCAATAAAGTGCCAAGTAAGACCTTTAGGATAGCTTACAGTGATAGTTGTGTTGATCCTGCTGAGAATCAGAAACTTTTGCACCCAGTAAATTAGTTTTGTTAATTCACATAAACATGATTATGATATGATTGTTTTTGCTATGGATTGGTAAATAAATTTATCAGGCCTTCCTAATTTGGTAGAATTTTAGGAGTTCAAGAAGTATACGTTTGATACATATTACTACAGACTGTTCTGTTTTTGACAGATTCTGTTTTCTATGTGTTGTTTGCTTATTTTGATGAATCTATGCATAGTATCAGAGGGTATGAACCATAGATAAGTTGGATTACAGTATATATTACACCAATATGAATTTAGAATGAGTTCATTACAGTACCTAAGTGGTCGTTTTATTTTCTTATACTAACGGAGCTTACGAGTTTTCTGTTGAGTTTTGTGTTGTGGAGTTTTCGAGTTTGGGGTAAAGATTCGATGGACTATGGAATAAAGAGTGGCAAGAGCCTAAGCTTGGGGATTCCCAAGGCACCCCGAGGTAATATTCAAGGACAACCAAGAGCCTAAGCTTGGGGATGCCCCGGAAGGCATCCCCTCTTTCGTCTTCGTTCATCGGTAACTTTACTTGGAGCTATATTTTATTCACCACATGATATGTGTTTTTCTTGGAGCGTCATTTTATTTTGTTAGTATTTGCTTGCTGTTATTTATAATAATGTTTTCAATCTTTAGTTTCAATAAAAAGTCAAGGATAACCTTTGCCATGCTTATTTTGCTAGTATACATGTTGCTGTTTGAAAACAGAAAGTTTACCGCTGTTGCAAAAATTCCCTAGAAAAGTCAGAGAATGATATAATTTGAACCTTTTGCATAATGAGCTCTGATAAATTTAGTACAGTGGGAATTGTATTCCATAATTTTTGGAGTTAGGGAAGTTTGATGAATCTTGCATTCTTTACAGACTGTACTGTTTTGCTAGATTGCTGTTATGTTTGCATTGTTTGCATATGTTTGCTTGTTTAATGATTCTATTTGAGGATAGGATTATTAAATATGCAGAGGCATTTAGTATTAAATGTTGAATAATAATTTTAGTTATTTGTTACAGTAGAAAATGATAAGGTTTTGCATTGGTTTATACTAACCTATCTCACGAGTTCTTGTTGAGTTTGGTGTGGATGAAGCTTTTGATAAAAAGAGAAACCATGATATGAGAGGAATTAAGGAGACACAAAAGGTCAAGCTTGGGGATGCCCAAGGCACCCCAAGATAATATTCCAAGAAGTCTCAAGCATCTAGGCTTGGGGATGCCCCGTTAGGCATCCCACCTTTCTTCTTCGACAACTATCGGTTAGTATCGGTTGAGCCTAAGTTTTTGCTTCTTCACATGAGTTGTGCTATCCTTGCATTGTCATTTTATTTAGTTTTTCCTGCTGTTTTAATACAATACCAAGATCTGAAATTCTTTAATGAGAGAGAGTCTTCATATAGTTACATAATTTTTTAGCTACTCATTGTTCTTCACTGATATCTTATTGGAGTAGTTTGTCATTTACTTGTGTGCTTCACTTATATCCTATGAGTAAATTGTTGAAGGAGTTGATTGTCATAAATCTGAAATTATATATGTCTCATTTTCTTATCCCATGGGGAGTAATGACTTCACATCTAAGAAGTAGAGGTTGTAAATTTATTGAAGGTTGGCAAGCATTGTATTGGTCATTTGAACAATTTCATGAAAGAATATTGAAGGAAGAAAGATTTCATATATAAATATACTATCCTAGACATATTTTATAGTTGGGAGCACTCATTAAGTATGACATGCTAAAGAGTTGATGTTTGACAAGGAAGACAACGTAATGGTTTATGTTTTCCGACATCTCAGTTAAAGTATATTGTCATGGATCATTCAAACATGTTGAGCTTGCCTTTCCCCCTCATGCTAGCTAAAATTCCTTGCACCAAGTAGAGATACTACTTGTGCTTCCAAATAGCCTTAAACCCAGTTTTTCCATGAGAGTCCACCATACCTACCTATGGATTGAGTAAGATCCTTCAAGTAAGTTGTCATCGGTGCAAGCAATAAAAATTGCTCTCTAAATATGTATGATCTTTTGGTGTGAAGAAAATAGCTTTATACGATCTTGTTATGGAAGCAATAAAAGCGACGGATTGCATAATAAAGGTCCATATGCAAGTGCAATATAAAGTGATGTTCATTCGCATTAAGATTTTGTGCATCCAACCCTAAAAGTGCATGACAACTTCTGCTTCCCTCTGCGAAGGGCCTATCTTTTAATTTATGTCTTTTACTTTATGCAAGAGTCAAGGTGTTCTCCACCTTTCCCTTTTTCATTTTATCCTTTGGCAAGCACCTCGTGTTGGGAAGATCCTGATATATATATCCAATTGGATCTAAGTTAGCATGAACTATTATTGTTGACATCACCCAAAGGTGAATACGTTGGGAGGACAACACTATAACCCCCTATCTTTCTCAGTGTCCGATTGAAACTCCATAACCATTAGTATTGCGTGAGTGTTAGCAATTGTAGAAGACTATATGATAGTTGAGAGCGTGTGTGAAGAATTACACACTTGTAGGGTTAACATCATCTATTCGACTAGCCGCGTCCGCGGTAAAGGACCTCTGTGTTGCCTATATAGTTAAGAGACAAGTGAAAGTGGATACTCTAAAATGCTCAAGATAAGCGTGAGTGCTATGGATGGTGTTCTCACAGGGAGACAGAAGCGGATCCATAGTGGTATATTGATATGGTGAATATGTGGACTCGTGTGTGCCACCTCAAAAGAGTTACTTGCAGTTGTAGTTTAGGATAGCCACCGAGTCAAAGATGGCTTGCTGCAGTTAAACTCCACCACCCCCTTTATTGATACTGATGCATGTGTAGATAGTTCTGATGTAAGTCTTGTTGGGTACATTTGTACTCACGTTTGCTTAATTTATGTTTTTGCAGAGAGACGTCGGTCTCACTAGTAGTTCCGCATGGACTTCGACGTTTAGCTTGTTACATCAGCTACGATCTTGTGCCCTCGACATGATGTTGTTGATAGTCAGGCTTCTTAGCCCTTTTCCATTTGTAGGTGTCTGTACTCAGACATGTTAAGCTTCCGCATGTGCTTTGACTTGTATGCTCTGAATGTTGGGTCATGAGACCTATGTTTGTAATATCTCGCTCCTTGGAGCCTAATGAATAAATACTTTGAGTTGTAGAGTTGTGTTGTGATGCCATGTTGTATTTGAAAATATCGAGCATATTGTGTGTATGTTTTGAAATGCTTGGTATGTGTGGGATCCGACAACCTAGTTGTTTATTCTTGGTAGCCTCTCTAACCGGGAAATATCTCCTAGTGCTTCCGCTGAGCCATGGTAGCTTGTTACTGCTTCGGAACACTTAGGCTGGCCGACATGTGTCCTTCTTCGTTCCTGTGTCTATCCCTTTGGGGAAATGTCACACGTTGTTCCTTTAAGTCCTTGTAGCTTGCTACAACTTGGGTTCATACGTTGATGATCGACACATTCGTTGATGGGTCATGTATGCATGTCCCGGTAAGTAAGCGCCACCTTGGGTTTACAACTAGTCATGTCGGCCCGGGTTCTTTTTCATATGGATGCTAGCGACACTATCATATATGTGAGCCAAAAGGCGCAAACGGTCCCGGGCCAGGTAAGGTGGCACCCATGGGAATACCGTGCGTGAGGCCGCAAGGTGATATGATGTGTTACATCCTAGATCGGTGTGACTTGGGATCGGGGTCCTGACAAGAAGATGCCGGAGGAGAGCGACATCAGCAACACCCTAACGGCCGTGCTCCGACCGTTGTCGGACGCAGCCTCAGTGATGGCGCTTGGTCCGGGGCGAGCCACCGCCCTACAGCCGTCCTCGTCGCGGGCATGATTGTTGCACATGCGCTCTCCCTAGGGAGGGTCGACCGAACTGGTGCGCCCAACGGGGTTGATGACCCTCAAGCACCTCCGCTCACCACCCTGCCGCCCAGGTGGTTGCACCATAGTAGCAGGGGCGCAGTGCAGCTACCCCTGGCTCTGCCAGAAGCCGACCGATGGCGCGATCGACATTGTCATCTATGCCAAGCACAGCCTCAGAGGCCATCACTACAAAAAAACACTTCCGTGATGATACGTGTTTGTCACAGTAGGTCAGGTTTTTTTATCATGCATGTACATCCATGATGATTTTATGATAGAATCAACATAGTCATACCTGTGTTGTCGTAGAAGTGTTCCATGGCATTACCAAAATTATCATCACGAAAGTGTCCACTTCCATGACAATAAATCGGGCGTCACAGAAGTGCTTTCGTCAAGGGTGACCGACACGTGGCATCCACCGTAATGGAACGTTGTTAAGTTATCGGGTCCGGTTTTGGATCCGATAACCCGTTAACAGCCCCGACCAATGGGGATTTTCCCCATGTAAAATCATCATTGGCTGGAGGAAACTCGTGTCGACTCACCGTTGGGACAGATGTCATCCACTCATTGGACCGAAGGAGCCTATGATACGTCAACACGTGGCACGGCCCAACAGAGGCCCATTCTTGTGAAAAGGCCGGCCCGATTGACTTCGTCAAAAGCTGGCGGGCCGGCCCACGGAAAGCCTATTAACGGTTGTTTGCATATAGCCCATTTACAGCCCGCTAACCCAGGGCCCGTTACGACCTATCCGAATATGGCCCAGTAGCGTCATCTGGGCCGTCTAATATGGTTCCAGCCCATTTTAAGTTCCGGCCCCATGTATGTCACATGACGTCTTTTGGACCATATGAGGCCCTTTGTAACTCTTGGCCCATTAACGGCCCGTGGTGAAACATGCCCATAATGAACAGTGTATCACTTTATACCTAACGGCCCATTAATCCATTGGGCCATTTGCAGCCCATGTTATCTTTCAGCCTTCTTAGGGCCCATTTATTCTTGGGCCCATTTCCAGGATTCGGTTACTTACGGTCCGTCACTATCATTTTCTTCTTGTGGGCCAAATTCAGCCCGTGGTTACAGTCGGCGCGTTTGTGGCCCGTTAATACGTTAGGCCGTTTTCATAGCGTCATCAAATACGGCCTATTAACGACGACCCGTTATGTTCGGCCCATGAAGGATGATTCCAATTCTAGCCCGTTTACGGCCATAATGCGGTCTGTTATTGGCCCATGTTTGGCCAATTGATCATATGGCCAGTATAAGGCCCATTGATGATACGACGCGTAGAAGGCCCATTGTTTCTACGGCCCGTAGAAGGCCCATTGTTTCTACGGCCCGTTGGAGGCCCAGTGTCACTATAGTAAATATGTAGCCCATGGTTATTGTGGCCTAGTTTTAAAAAATAGGTTATTGCGGCCACTAGCAAACCGCGGAAAAAGAACTGCACTAACTACAAGCAAACAAATAAACAAGAAAAAAAGGAAATAAATAAGCAAGCAACTTACGCTAGGCTATCACGGCTATTACACATATTACATCCACTGGGCATCAAAGTTCGCCACCAGTGCAAAGAAACGCGCCGACTAAAGAATATACAAAATTGAGAGCACTTCAGAAGGCACTAGGCCTGGCCAGGTCGGGCCCCCCAAACAGCCGAAGAAGCTGATTAGACCTTAGTTGTGTCAACGATTGATGCTTCACCCGTAGCTATATGGCATGATAGTGCGCAAGGCAGTCCTCTGACATCTTCATTACATCTTTGACTTCAAGTCGGAGTTGAGCTGAAGCAAGCCTTTCCGCTTTAAGTTGAGACTGAGGAAGTCGAACTGATTGAGGCAGCGACTGCACAGAGGTTGTCTCACACCTGCTAGTGAGTAGCTTCAACTCACTGTCTTCATCAAGACAGGACCTTGGACTCATCTCACTGTCCTCAAGATGGTTTGGCTCACTATCTTCCCTAAAGTTCTGCCTGGCATAAGAGATACGACTCCGAAAGAGAAACTAGGAGACACGTAACAGGTTTCACATTATATAAGCAAATAAATGGATCTATTCTGCATAAGGAACATGTTTTTACAACTACAATTTGAAACTGATAGTTGTTGCAAACATCCAATCATATATAAACAGCAAAGCAAACAGCAGTGGAGGAAATGCTACCTATCCAAATCTATGCTAGAACAAAGTTTGAAGGCTTGAGAAGGATGAACTTACATTACATGTTAACACGGGCTGGACAAAGCCCTTCTCCATGTTGATGGAAGGATAATTCAATAAATTCCCCAAAGAAAATTCTTTATAAGCGTTGCCATTATTTTACATTTTGCAAAGAGTAAATATAGATCAAATAATATTGGAAGAAACAGAGGATAATGAAGCTCGGGTGCAGAATGATGATACATAATCAAATAGCAATTAATTAAGTACATCATTACAAGGCAAAATGGAGACAGGTACTGACAAGAGTAATGCAGAGCCCAGTATTGTTGTGAGATCGTATGATCCTTTGAGCAAGGAGATTCATTTGAAATTAGTTTTCATACAAGAGAGAAGGTAAGGCACATGAAGAAATTTAGGAGTTCAAATTTTGAATTGATATCATAGACAGTACCTGATGCTGGGCTCTTAGCAGTTCTAATAGGGGTTTGGCCACTGGAGTAGGGGTAAAGTGTGCTGCAGTTGGGCCTGTGTTTTCTGTGGCTACTGATCTATCCGATTTAACAGGTATCACTACCTTTTCCAAATACCTAGTTTGTACTCCTTGAGGATCTGCACTCACCCTCTTCCTTTTGGACATCTATTACGAAAGAACAACATTTGAGTGAAAAAACATAGTATGACGACACATGAATAGGTACAAAAAAATGTATAGGTATGGCATATACTCATATATGATACTTAAACTAAGCAGATGGTGTAACAAAGTAGAAGTAATGCAAGAGGTCAGTTGCAAAATATGTGCGACCAATACAACCTTGCCAAGTTAGAGCAAGCACCTTGATGGGTGAATAAGATAGGCCATCCTCTACCATGCCAAGTTTGTTAGCCAGAGGATTGTTCCGTAATATTCCTCTCGGGCGCCCATTCTCATAATCATTTTGATATTCAATATCTGACATGCATGAAAACATAAAAATAAGTGAGATTATCTTTGTAATGAAGAAGTGATTCTAATCCAATACTGCCTCCCTGTAAACCACTTTGTGATATCCCGGCAATTCTTTTAAGAGATGCCATGCATGTTGTAATTTGGCGTGTGCATTAATATAGTGTGGCCTACTACTCAAAATATGAGAGCTCCAGAAGTGATGACACTTCGCAGATGACAGCTTCAACATATAGTAAAGAATAACAAGTCGACCTGACCTGACAGATTCAAAATATACTAAGGGATAACAACTCGACCTGACCAGTCGACCGCAAGAGAACATGATCATCTTAAAGAAGAGCAGAAGAGCAAGCAGATTGAAGATATTACAAGTCTTCCAATACAATATCGGTTGGCCACCCATGAGGAACCAGAGCGCACAGAGAAATACTATTCTTTCCGGTCTCTACATATGTGGCTCACATGCATTTCGAAACTAAAGTAGGAACATTTAGCTGACCAATTAAACATCTCTCAGTTTTACTAATATCAGCACAATATCAGATATGAATTTCTACAACTAAGCTTGTTTAGCTCGATGGGTGGAGCAGTGCTATTATGACACGAACCACGTAGGCTAATCGTGGTCATCATAAAATGGGGAAACCATAAGCATGATGATTATAGTGTTGACCGTGGCAGTGGGATGGCAGATCTGAAGCTGCAAACCACGCAAAGGGTAGTTAGCAACCGATGTTTGCTTTGAAATAACAACAAAGATTTGGTATGGACAGGAAAGTACAGTCAACAAGTGACAAAGAAATGCAATTTTGCTATCTCTCTATATGTCGCGACATGCATTTGGAAACTCAAGTGGGACCTTTAGCTAACCAATTAAATGTGTCTGTTAACTAATATCAGTATTGTATCACAATCATATTTGAACAACTAAGCTTTCGAATTTTGAGTGTTGTGTTGTTTAGCTTGAAGGGCAGAGTAATGCTAGTACGACGGAAAGCACCTATGCAGATCATAGTGGAGTAGATAAAAGGGGAAAACCCTAAGCATCAAGAGTAAAATCAGGAAAGTGGAACTAGCTGGACCGGTGGGTGGAGCACATGCTTTTTGAAACGAATATAGGAACATTAGGTGACCAATTAAACGTTCTCTATTTTAGTGATATGAGCATCATATCAGATTCGTATTTCAACACATAAGCTTTGGATTGAGGTCTTGAGGAGCAGTGCTAGCACGACACAAAGCACCTACAATGATGTTAGTGAATATAAAGGGGCGAAACCATAAGCTTTATGAGTATAGTGCCCGTGCCATGGCGGATCTGAAGGTGCAAACCGGACAAAGCTACTTCGCAACCAATGTTTGCTTTCAACTAGCCACTACAATTTGGTACGGACAAGAAAAGTACAGTAAACAAATTATGATCTATTTTCTGGCTGAGATCAATAACTTAAGCACATATGGAAGAGTACCACCTATCTTGCAACACTGTGTAAGCCTCTGCTGATACATTGAGGGTGCTGCGGGTGCGATGGCTGTCAGCGGCGGGGAAGAAGATTTTAGACGGCAGACGGTCGGACCGGGGGATAAATCATGTTGCCGTGGATGAGGCAGTCGTAGGAGCAGCAACGACAAGGTGGACGACGGCGCTGATGAAGCAAGAGGACGCGATGAAAGGATCCTGGTCCAACGCCATGGATGAGAGATGTCCATCTCTTGCAGTGGACGACGGGGTAGGGGTACCGGCTCCGGCAAGGTGGAGGATGGGGTGGCGGACGGAGGAGGCTGGCCGCAGTGGGGAGGTTGTCGTGGCACTGACGGTGTATGAATGGGGAAATGGAGGGGTGGATCTCAAACTTTGGGACGCGCTTCTCTGAAATGTGGGAAAGTTACGAACTTATCCATCGTTTAAAATTTCGGACATCACGTCGGTTGGGGATAGGACGGTAATCTCGCATCTCCCAAATAATTGCAGGTAACTATTTGAGGCGAGGAGAAGGTGTTTTGCCGCCCACGGTTGGCGCCCACGGTGTATGAACGGGGCTGACAGGTAGGGCGGTTGTGTCACATCTGAGGGAAGTTACACATCTGCCCCTATTTAAAATATTAGCCTACATCAGTTTCGGACGAGGAGAGTTTGTTTTGCCGCCCACCGTGTATGAATGGGGAAATGGAGGGAGAGACACATGTCTTTTGTACGAGCTTGAATCAAATGCGTTTTGCCGCCCACGTTTGGCGCCCATCGTGTCTTAATGGGCTCAGAGGCCGTCGTGTCACGTCTAATTGAAGTTACTAGTCTACCCCTATCGACAGCAGTGTAAATCCGGTCGATAAGGATGTCAAGTGTCAGGGGTAGACAATAATTTCCATCTCCCAAACACTTGCTTCGGGAAGCCCACAAATTATAGTGGGTGTTTAGCCATTTTGTTCAAAACTTGCGAGAATTAGCATTCACGTTTGCCCTAGGCCCTGGCAAACTAAATTCAAAATCCAATTTGTATTCGATTACGAATATCCACAGATAATTCTATGTTTTGTTATTTATTTCTTCAAAACCACAACAAAGATTTATTCCACCTTTATATATGATTAAGATTTAGAAATGTCGTGATCTTCGACTTCAGTAGGTTGGATACACTTTGAGTCAAAGAGTATTTTCATCCAATACAATATGCTCACACGAAAAATAGTTCACCTTATGTCAATCATACAAGTACTGAGGATTACCTCGCCTAAAAAATTTGGATCATTACAACACATGGACAACATAGGGGGTCTTACAAAATAATCCATTCAGAGACATGACACAACATGCAAGTACAATAATCTAATTACAATTTCAACTGGTATCTAAAGAAGAACCGGGATTACCCTGGGCTTCAGATAGCAGAAACAGTAGGACCTCCTCCGTCTTCAAATGCAACATTCTTACTTCCTCCAATTCTTGGGTTTCTTGCATAATGCATGCCGCTAATTCCATAATTTCCAGCCTCAAGATAAAGAATACCTCATTCATGGCAGCCACGCCATCTCTTTCTGCCTCTAGTAGAGCCTCAAGAACTATAATATCTGTGCTCAGACTGCTATCCAATGGTGTCGCCTCTAAACTGCTACCAGATGGTAACATGGATGGCACACTGCTTCCACAAATAGATTCTGGGGTTGTACATTGTGTCCTAGTGTGAACGGCATCCTGAAAGGTTTCCGCTGGACATAAGTAAGAGATAGTTAACGCATGATCCAGGCAGTAAGCTTACATGGTAAATGACATACGAATTATTGCCGAGCATGGCAAGCTATATTTAAATGGTTCGAAGCAGCATCAGCCGAAAAGAAATTAAAATGGTAATATGAAACTCGGGATGTAAGTGGCAAATAAACGACATCCGCCAGTCCCATCTACTTAGTTTTTGCTAGCTCCCTAGTTCATTTTCCTCAAAAAACAAAAACTCTTTTGAACTATCATACCACTAGTGGACTTTAATCGGGATTAAGGAGGACCCAGTTGACATCCCTAGTTGAAAGGGAGTGTACCACCGCTATATTTAAGTTGACAATGCATCTAAGCAGTTGAAATAATCTGAGAAAGCAATTAACAGTGTGGCCTCATATAAACTACGAAGACAGTCTTGTGATGAAGTTCGGAGGAAAAGTTAAGGACTCAAATAAACTAAGCATGCATTTCTTTGCGATAGTATAGCAGGCTCTGCTGACATATTGGCCAACTCAGGTATAGTGTTATAAGTAACAAACAAGCATTCAAATCAAGCAATACAGCAAAGCAGACAACTGAACTATTTGTAATTCTGTAAGATTACAGGTCGAGGGCACAAGCCAAGAAAGTAGCCCACTCGCATTACATTTCACATGTACTAAAACACACTGGCTTACCATATGTTGTTGTGAAGCCTCGCTGCTATTCCAATGTTCTTTGAAGATATCGTTAGCATCCTGTGGTTGCAAATCTATTTGTTGTAGTTTATTCTGCACCCTCTATTTAGGTAAAATTAATTTTAGTTGCATGCACTGGTCCGAATTGATCATCAATGGTTCATCTAAACTAATGAAAGAAGGGTGTGTGCATACACGATAGTATATCTGCTTCCCTCTATTTTTATGCTTGTTCGAGGTGCCAGCCCCAAAAGAACAAATATTTTGCTTGATGGGGTTGGCAGCTCCATAATTAATGGAAGCATCAAATTAGTCATGCAACTTGGGAAGATCAAGAACAAACAAACAAGTAATGAACAGATGCTCGGAGCAGTGATGTAATAGCTAGCATCAGAAAATGTAGGGTAAAATGAACAAAAAGCAGCAGAACCACATGCTAGTTTGCTGATGTGTAATTAAGCATAGAATATTAAGCAGTCTAATGGAACCAACAGGTGGCATCAGAACAACACCATTATCATAAAATATAGCATGCAAGAAGTAAAATAGTAGGTAGTGATATCCAGGAAGTACAGTAATACTTAGGACAAAACTAAAGCATATTAACTATATGTGCACTGGTATGTAATTTAGCACATGTAACATGTTCACTGCCAGAAGTATGGCCATATAGGTGCAAGCAGAATAACGCGTCTCTTAAAAAATTGAATGATGCCCTGAAGAAATTCAGAGGTGCGGTGCTTATGCTAAGAAAGTGAACGTAGGTGCCGGCCGTTGGATAATAGTACCTAATTCTTGGCGCCATATGGGTATCGTTGTCATACTTGATAGCTAAGGATCATCGATGGCACTCGTGTTGCGGTTGAGTTTGGGCCGGCTGTCACCATCACTGAAGCGGCTCCGGTGCTACGGTTGCGACGCCTGTCGACATATAAGAAAGCTCTTCTGTGGTAAGTGAATAGTTGCACGATAAAGAGAAAAACCGAAGGAGTACAAATCGAAATAACCTAATGAGGCTGTGGCATCGGTAAAGCAGGGTAGGTGGAGTTGAATATGGCGTCCGTGGAACGGGTCCGGTGCAGTGGACGAAGGCTTCGGCGGGCGTGTTATACAGTGCTTTCGGTGAGGCGGATCTGTTGCGGTGGACGAGGGCTTGTATGAAGGGCCAGCGATGGGGCGGACGAGGGAGTAAGTGAAGGGCCTACACTATGGTGGACGAGGGCGCCGACTAAGAAGATCCGGTGCGGTGGACCATGATGGCGGTCAAGGAGATCTGGAGCGGTGGACAAGCCAGTCGCTGAAGCGGCTCCGATGAAGTGGTGAGTTGGCAGTTGGGGCTTCCAAGGTGCGGAACGTAGATCCGGCGGGGTGTGAGGTCCACCGTTGCGGCGGAGGACTAGATTCGGCGGCTTGCCGTGGTTGGGGGGTCGTGGAGGGGAAGGGGAGGGGCTCTGGGGAAGAATGTTGGGGGCAAAGAGGGGAAAACAATGGAGTTCCCAAAGCAGCCCTTTTCCGTTCATGTGGCAGGTGTAAAACAGGAATATCGCAGGGCTAAACTTTCGGGCGTGAGATATTTCGATGTGAGCGGGAAGTTTGAACGCTTTTGGCGCCTAAAATTATATTCTGCTCTTGTACGGCCGACTATGATATCATGGCCGAGAATTTGTTTGTTTTAAACGCAAAAAAAGTGCAAGTTTTGAAAATCAATGTCTCCAGCTCGAAACTTAAATTGTCCATTCAATTCAAATATGGATCATTGAGCTAGTACAAGAAAATACCATCATACGGTCCAATTCAAATGAAATTCCAAAGGTGTTTATCCTAAATATGATCACAAAAGCAAAAATGTGTATGCGTATTAATAAAGTGGATGATTATAAAGTTTGAACATGCCCGTATGTGTATATCTCTAGGTTTGATATATGAATTTGAAATCACGAAATCAAGGCTTAAAAAATGTACCTCCATTTAAAGGAATTACAAAGCTAATGATGGAGTCAAATTCCAAAATTGCAACCTTAGGTTTGTAATTCTGGTACATCAAGGTATATCACGCATGTTCAAAAGTATCATTATCTCATAGTCCAAACTATGAAACAAATTGATCAACCATGAGTGCACACACTATTGATCATGTATATCTCAATTATGCTAAAGTCCCTCAAATATAGACACCTCACTCTTTATCTGAAGCCAACCCCCCCCCCCCTCGTCGCCCCCCACACACATAGAGAGAATTCGTTCTCTCCGGACCCCATATAGGTATGTATCGCTTTGTCTCTCAGGCATGCACACATCTGTTCCCCCACTCTCTAGGTCTCCCAGCATCTCTCTTTCCCAAGCACACGCACTATGTAGAGTGTATATTTCCCATACACACAAAGCGTCGCCCCCAAACATCTATCTCCCTAGTTATGTGGTTCTCGCACACTCACCTCACACACCACCCCCACTGCAAACAAGCACACTTTGTCTCCTTGTGCACCACTCTCCTCTTTATATCTCTCTCACATGCGGACCTGCCCCAGCTCCTTCCCTGTATACATATATGTCGTGACTCTTTCCATAGCTCCCTAATGTATCATCATTCTCGATCTCGCACATTGTTCTCTACACCATCTATTCTAGATCTCTCATGAAGTCCCTATCACACACACGATGACTCGCTTCCCTTGTGTCTCCGTACATAGGCCAATTTTGAACAACGTCAACATTGTCTCCCTATCTATACGCCATTTATGGACACAAACGACCCCTCTCTCGCCCCCTCTCTTCCTCTCTATCTCTCTCCGTCGCTAGCTCTCTCTCTCTCTCTCGCTCTCACACCCCTCTCCCTCGCACACTCGATGTCTCTTCCAAATAGTCTACTCCCCCCGCCCGCACCCATGCTATCCTGCTACTACACATGTCACACCATTCCCCCTTCCCTTATACTAGGTTTACATCATTGGTGGTCTCTCTACTCCACATACACACACTCCCTCTCACACACAAACACACGCACAAACACACACAGACACACACAAACACCCATTTATCTGGATCCTCATCTCCCCCCATGTGCGGATGTGTATCTCACACACTCACTCTCTAATTTATATGTGTCTCCATGTTACACAACACAAAGCCCCATGTAAATGTATCTCTCTATCCTCCACACACATAGACACAAAGAATCTGTTATCATTGTGTCGGGGGGAAGATGATCCACCAACACCTATGGGGACAGGGCCCCTTTCGGTTCGGTGGGAGGCGTAGGTCGCACAAAGAGCGGATCGAGGCAGTACGCGCGAGCGATTTTACCCAGCTTCGGGCCGCACGGATGCGTAAAACCCTACTGCTGCTTGTTTGTGTGTATTGGATTCTTGCTCAGGAGCGGTGGACGCTGCCAGACTGAGCGTGAGAGTGTTCCTAGTGTTTCCAACCAGCTGAATCTACGAATGAGCCGAACCACTTCTACATTGCGCAGGGGCCTCCTTTTATACGCTAAAGGGGTCACTGACAGGTGGCAACGCAGAGGAGGGTAAAAACGTAAAAAGCAAGGTAGTTGGTAGAGTTGCTTGTACAGTGCACCCTACCTAACTCTGACGGCAGGGGACAAGGGCATTAAATGCCCATCTGAGTCGCCCGAACAGTGCAGAGAAGGACTGTTAGGGGCGCCATCGTTCGCCACGATGGTGATCTTGTCAGCGCGTGCTTGCCACCTCGCACCCCTAGCTGCACGGCCTCCTGCCACGTGCGCTTGGGAGAGTCCCAGAGCGACACGTTAGCAGGTGTGCTGGAGCGCGGGCACGAGGTGGGGGGTTTCCCGCGGCAAGCTCCTTGCCGCGGTCGTCATCTTGTCGCTGCTGCTATCTCGTCGGGCCCGGAAGCTTGTCGCTCGCCGTGCTCCGAGGTACCTTGGCCAGTCTTCCCAGCAAGCTCCTCTTGCCGGGGCCTTGTCGTCTTGCCGTAGCGCGTGGCGCGTCGTGGCAAGTTCCTTAGTATGCCTTGAGCGGCCTTCCCGGCAAGCTCCTCTTGCCGGGGTCGTGTTTCCTTCCCGGCCAGCTTCTCTTGCTGGGGCCTGGGTTGGCTTTCCCGGCAAGCTCCTCTTGCCGGGGCCTTGGTTGGCCTTCCCGGCAAGCTCCTCTTGCCAGGGCCTTGGTTTGAGTACTTTGCTCTTGAATGGTCTTCAAAGTAGCCGCAGAGGATCCTGGCGGTCACCCGGCAAGCCTTGTCGCGGGATGCTGCGACTGCCCGTGCACAAGTTCGGGGTAATAGGGTACCCCTACTCTAGTACACCGACAGGAGCCCCCGGGCCTGGGCCAGACACGGTGCCGAGCGCTGTTGGGCTAGGCCCAAAATAGTGCACGGGCACACGCGGCCTAGGTCACACCGCATATCTCTCCCTTTCCACCGCGCACGCCCAAAATGGCACGCGTAAAACGCGGCATCGTGGGCGACGTGGGCGGCGTGCGTGGGGCTAAGCCCCGCGAGCATGCGCCGAGCCATGATGAAGGGGACAGTTCACGCCCTCCTACCTAAACGGAGGTGGGCATGGGGGCGTGGTGCATTTACTAGACGAGGCCGGTGCGCGGTTTTTGAGGCGCCCACTCCCCGTGATCACCGGGTGGGGCGAGGCCGCTTCACTCGTCGCCTCGGTTCTGCACCTCCGCCACGCGACTCTCATGCACTTGGGGTCGCTGACGGTGGGAGCGGGAGACGCGAGCAGAGGCAGCGGGCCGGCCCCGACTCCCTGTTCCTCCCGTGCCTTGATTCGCTGAGCGGGGCGGGTGAGCCCCCACCTCGCTCCTTTATAAAGAGCGGGAGGGGAGCACAGAAGCCCGCACTCTCTCATCTCCTCCTTTCTTTAGCTTCTGCTCCCCTTTCTCTCATTTGCCATGGAGAAAGGGAACCCTGGCCCTTCATCGGTGGCGGCGAGGGTCGCCGCCAGACAGTGCAACTCTCCCTCTTCCGCACCCTTGGTGGCAGACCCAACCATAAGGGGAAGAGGGAGGGGGCGAGGTCGTGGACGAGGGCGAGGACGGGGTCGAGGCGCTCGGGGAAGAGGCGGACGGGGCGGCGCGCCAGCTTCGCCTCCGCCGGCGGCTCCTCCCCCCACGGCCGTCCATATAGGGGACGACCCTTGCGAGTTCTTCGTCAGGCTGCGCCGGGCGCCTCGTCGTCGCCTCCGGCTTCCAGCTCCGTTTGCGAGGGCGATGGAGTCGGACCCGCCCGAGACGCTGAGACTGCACATGAGGGGCTGTGGGATCAGCGGCACGCGAGTCCGCGTTGTACTCCCAGCCCCTAATGTAATGTATCTTGATCGAGGGTGGAAGATGTTCGCCCATATCCACAGCTTGATGGAGGGGTTTACCCTCCATTTTAAGTTGATGGAGGGCGATCTCCTCTCCGTCAAGGCCTTCGGGTGCTTCGGCACTCGGGCGAAGTGCTGTGTGGACAGGCTCCTCCGACAGCGAAGGCTCCTCCTCGAGCGAGAGTGACGAGGAGGAGAGCGGCAGCGACAATGAGGGTAGCGGGCGGAGGAATGGCGGGTCCGACTAGGCGTCGGGCACCGCTTCGCGCGGCACGGGTGACTCCATCATCCGTGTCGCCGGCTCCTTGAACTCTCCGGGGTCGTCTCCTTTGGCGGCTGGCGTAGGGAGGCTGCGGAAGGGGAAGAGGGCTGGCGACAAGGCCGTCAGGTCGGAGTACGAGGGCGTGGTGCCCTCGACAGCGTGCTGACGCCCTGCCGCCCCGTCTTCGAGCCCTGCTTCCAGCGCCGCCATCGCCATCCAGCCTTCAGACGGTCCCCGGGATGTTCTCTTGGTGTCTTCTGGTACCCATAGTTCGCCTAGGCGCTCCTTTTGCTCTTTTCGCCAATTTGACCTGCCTCCTGAAGAGAGGGACAGGAAAGGGATTACGGGCACCTTATCTTTTTAATTTGTAAGCCTTCGGGCATTAGCTGCATCTAAAACTTGTAATCCTCTCTTTCATGTTTTTCATCCTCTATGGACTGTACCTGAGTGGGATGTTTTTTTAATGAAAAGGGGATGCTTGCCGGGTTATTTGTCTCGCGGGTTGAACCCACGCCAAGGAGCAAATCCTTGGTATCCTTCGGACAGACATTTCATCTCCCGGCAACAGGCCCTGCCACCTTCCCACGTCGCTCGACCTTTCTCGCGCTCTTGGAGGAAGAAGGAACGAGGTGGGTGCGGTCTCCTCGTTTCATCCCTTTGCTACCGCGACTATGACCAAAACTTGGCTCCGGGAACGAGCCCCAGGGCCTAGAGTTGAGGGAGCACGGCAATTTTCGGGAAGAAACGCGGTTTCGCATTCCCCAGTCCATAAGAGGATGCATGATGAGGGATGAAAGACTTATCTGATATCGCAGCCCCCGGCAACTCTGGCTTGCCGTGGGCGAATCTTGGCATTCGCAGCCCCCGGCAACACTGGCTTGCCAGGGCCTTGGTGCCGGTGCGTCCTTCTTCTCCCTTTCGTCTTCAAGGAGTCTAGCCAGGACGTGTGAGCCCTGCGAACGAAAGGAAAGCAAAAGGACGAAAACTCGACCTCTAAGCTAGGGGTTAGCCGCTGTTAGGCACTATCAACCCTAACCAAGGATGAGACTCAACCTAGCATGCATGCTCTAACCCCAGGGTGTCAGCACTTCATTTACTGGTGCTTAGGGTCTGCGCCTGTCGGGTGGTTGCCGGACAGGGTCCGACAACCGCGCCTTACGGGTAAAACTTACGAAGATGCTCGATGTTCCAGGAGTTGCTCACTGGTACGCCATCTTCGGTCTCAAGGCGGACAGCGCCAGGACTTGTGACTCGCTTCACCCGGTAAGGGCCTTCCCACTTCGGCGTCAACTTGTTGGAATTCTTGGCCGACTGAACGTGCCGAAGAACAAGGTCGCCTTCCTCGAGACTCCTGGCATTGACTCTGCGGCTATGGTAGCGGCGCAGAGCTTGCTGGTAGCGAGCAGCTCGCACAACAGCCTGGAGACGATCTTCCTCGAGGAGCAGCGCGTCATCTTGCCGGAGCTGCTCTTGCTCGAGCTCATCATAAGAGAGCACTCGAGGTGACCCGTATACGAGTTCCGTGGGGCACATGAGCTTTACTAGTGCACGGGGTCTGCGCCCGGCTCTGTACAAAGGTTTACATGCAACAGCGGCAAGACTTGTACAGAAGGGTGGTTGCCGGACAAGGTCCGACAACCGCGCCTTACGGGTAAAACTTACAAAGATGCTCGATGTTCCAGGAGTTGCTCACTGGTACGCCGTCTTCGGTCTCAAGGCGGACAGCGCCGGGCCTTGTGACTCGCTTCACCCGGTAAGGGCCTTCCCACTTCGGTGTCAACTTGTTGGAATTCTTGGCCGACTGAACGCGCCGAAGAACAAGGTCGCCTTCGTCGAGACTCCTGGCATTGACTCTGCGGCTATGGTAGCGGCGCAGAGCTTGCTGGTAGCGAGCAGCTCGCACAGCAGCCTGGAGACGATCTTCCTCGAGGAGCAGCGCGTCATCTTGCCGCAGCTGCTCTTGCTCGAGCTCATCATAAGCGAGCACTCGAGGTGACCCGTATACGAGTTCCGTGGGGGTAACTGCCTCTGCTCCATAGACTAGAGCAAAGGGTGTCTGGCCAGTGGCTCGATTTGGCGTCATCCTGATCGACCAAAGAACCACCGGTAGCTCCTCGATCCAGTTCCTTCCGCACCTGTGCAGCCTATCGAAAGTTCTGGTCTTGAGCCCGTGCAGCACTTCAGCATTTGCCCTCTCTGCTTGACCATTGCTTCTTGGATGAGCAACAGAAGCAAAGCAGACCTTGGCGCCAAGGTCTTGGACGTACTGCATGAAGGTGCGGCTCGTAAATTGTGTGCCGTTGTCGGTGATGATCCGGCTAGGGATCCCGTAGCGGCAAACAATTGACCTGAAGAACTTGACGGCTGACTGTGCGGTCACCTTCCTCACTGGTTCCACTTCCGGCCACTTTGTGAACTTGTCGATTGCAACGTACAAGAACTCAAAGCCCCCGACAGCTCGGGGAAAGGGGCCGAGGATGTCGAGCCCCCAGACCGAAAA
Source organism: Triticum dicoccoides (assembly GCF_002162155.2). Classification (NCBI taxonomy): domain Eukaryota; kingdom Viridiplantae; phylum Streptophyta; class Magnoliopsida; order Poales; family Poaceae; genus Triticum; species Triticum dicoccoides. Next base: position 274,948,449 of record NC_041385.1, on the reverse strand, counting down.
TGGCCAGGATAAAGGGATCGTCTGGAGAGCTTGAGCTGGCTGGTGTATCTGCTTGGAATGGAACTGGCACGCTTCACACTTGGTTACTTGTGCAGTTGCATCCTGGAGGGCTGTTGGCCAGAAGAAACCTTGCCGAAACGCTTTGCCGACAAGTGCTCTTGCGCCAATGTGGTGACCACATATGCCTCCGTGTATCTCTGCCAACATCTTTTGTCCGTCTTCCCGGGGAATACACTTCAATTTCACACCGTTGAGTCTTATTCTGTACAGTGTGTTGTCGACAAACTTGTACATACTTGACTGCCGGGCTACTCTTTCCGCTTCTTCTTGCTCTTCGGGAAGATCTCCTGTCTGAAGGAAACGGACGATCTGCTGCGCCCATGCTGGAGCTTGCGGCTCGACAACAAGGGCTAAAGGCATATCTGTTGCTATGGGAATATCCGCTTCTACGGCGAGAACCTGCGGTTCGGCCGGAGCGTGATATTCCCCGGCAAGCTTGCCGGAGCAAAACTTGCCGGGAGCGTTTGCTTCAATGGAACAAACCAAGAGGTTCGCCAGAGCAGACTGCTCCTCAGCACTCTTGGCGTTGATCCTGGGGACCTTCTTGGCGGCAGCTTCGGGAAGCTCTGCTGGGAAATATTCACCAGAAACCAACTTCCTCTTCTTACTCTATCCAGTTGATGGTGTCACGGATGGTTGAGTCAGCTTGAGCACAAAGATCCCTGGTTCCACAGGTAACTTTAGTGCTGCGCACTTTGACAGGCCGTCAGCAATATCATTCTGAGCTCTTGGGACATGTTCCATCTGTAGGACGTCAAAGCGCTCTTCTAGCCTTCTCACTTCATCAACGTACGCTTCCATCAACGGACTCTAATAGCTCTTGTTTACTTGGCGGACGACCAACTGCGAGTCACCCCTGACAATGAGCTTGTTGATCCCAAGGTCGGCTGCGATTCTGAGGCCGGCAAGCAAACCCTCATACTCTGCAGTATTGTTCGTTGCTTGCTCCTTGGGAAAGTGCATCTGGACTATGTACTTGAGGTGCTCTCCGGTGGGTGCGATAAGCAGCACGCCAGCACCGGCGCCTTGCAGCGAAAAGGCACCGTCAAAGTACATCAGCCACTCTTTGCTCGCCTCCTTGACGGGGATGCTCGTCTCTGGAATTTCTTCGTCTGGGGTTGGCGTCCACTCTGCTATGAATTCTGCCAATGGTCTGCTCTGGATCGTTGCAGTGCTCTCAAACTTGAGGCCAAAGCTTGACAGTTCCAGCGCCCACTCGACAATCCTGCCTGTTGCTTCTGGATTTTGCAATATCCTCTTCAGCGGAAAGCGAGCGACAACTGTGATCTCGTGTGCCTGGAAGTAATGGCGCAGCTTTCTCGAGGCCATGAGGAGGCTGAAAAGTAATTTTTGCACACCCGAGTACCTCGACCTAGCCCCCTGGAGAAGGGAGCTGACAAAGTAAACTGGGCGCTGCACCATCTTCTTCTGCACTTCCTTGCATGCCTGCGCAGACTCAACTTTGTCGGGGCCAGAGCTTGTCGGAGAAGCCTCCTGCTTGTCGCTGGATTCACTTGCCACGGTCGCTGGCTCATCATCCGCCTCCCTCTCCGCTACTAACGCAGCACTAACCACTTGATTGGTTGCCGCTAGGTACAGCAGCAACTTCTCTTGCGGCTTAGGTGCGACAAGTATTGGAGTGGAGGACAGGTACCTCTTCAAGTCCTGCAGTGCGTCCTCCGCTTCCGGAGTCCATTTCATTGGACCTGCCTTTTTAATATTTTGAAAAACGGCAGGGCGCGCTCAGCAGACTTAGAGATAAACCTGCTGAGAGCAGCCACGCAACCGGCAAGCCTTCACACATCCTTGACGCGCTTCGGTGCTTCAATCTGCTCGATGGCCTTGATCTTGTCGGGGTTGGCCTCAATTCCCTGCTAAGACACGAAGAACCCGAGAAGCTTGCCGGAAGGGACTCCAAACACGCACTTCTCGGGGTTGAGCTTGAGGTTGATCCTGCGCAGATTTGCAAAAGTTTCTTCTAAATCTTGGATCAGGGTAGCCTTGTCCTTGCTCTTGAACACTATATCGTCCATGTAGGCTTCCACATTTCTGTGTATCTGTGGCTTAAAAGCGATATGGACCACCCTCGCAAATGTTGAACCAACATTCTTCAACCCAAAGGGCATCCGTACAAAGCAGCACGTGCCACATGGGGTGATAAATGCGGTTTTCTCTTCATCCTCTTCTGCCATGAAGATTTGATGGTATCCTGAGTATGCATCAAGAAACAAAAGCAAATCACATCCAGCTGTGGAGTCAACAATCTGGTCAATGCACGGCAAGGGAAATGGATCTTGGGGGCAAGCTTTATCGACATCAGCGAAGTCAATACAAAGTCTCCATTTTCCGTTAGCCTTGCGCACAACAACAGGATTGGCCAACCACGTGGGATGGAGCACTCCTCTGACAAGGCCTGCTGCTTCCAACTTCTTGATTTCCTCTGCAATGAATTCCTGGCGTTCCACGGCCTGCTTCCTGACTCTCTGCCTGACGGGCCGCGCATGAGGACAGACGGCAAGGTGGTGCTCGATTACTTTCCTGGAACACCGGGGATATCAGACGGTTGCCATGCAAACACGTCGACATTCGCCCGCAGGAAAGCAATGAGCGCGCTTTCCTATTTGGGGTCAAGCGTGGCACTGATGGTGAAGGTACCACCAGCGCCGTCCTCCTTGGCGGACACCTTCTTGGTCTCGGGTGGAGCTGCCATTGTCTTCTTGCACTTGCCGGTGGAGCTCGATGGTGCGTCCTCGACGGTAGCGCAGCACTCCGAAGAGGTGCGCTTGCCGAAGTAGGCATCAGAGCTCTTGCCGGACTTGGTCTTCTTCTTCCCCCCGGAAGCTTCAGCGGCAAGTGTATTGTGATCAACTGCGGCTGCGGCTTCCCGGTAAATCTTGTCGGCACAGATAAGAGCATCCTTCTTGTCGTCGTTCATGGAGAACTTGGCGCTGGTCGCGACGAGCCCGTGGGTCCGACGACGCAGTGGAGCCGCCGTCGGGGTGGACCCGACAAGTCGGCGATTTTGGCCTTCGCAGTGGAGAGTGCATGGAAGTCGCACCTCCCCAAGTCTTGTTGCCATCGGCTCACGTACGGCTATCCTGCCGCGGCAGTGAGGTGCTTGGTTGCCGCGCAGTGTCGCCGTTGGCGAAGCCGATGAGGCTCTGGATAGTGGCCCTCCATTCGTCGGTCTTGTCCGCCGTCGGAGGATAGTCTAGGAGCAGTTGAGCTCGTGCCAAGGCTTCTGCTGGAGTGGTGGGCGGCAGGGGTGAACGGTGCGAGGAGCGGGACATGCTCGGACTCCTAACCAAGTTAGAAGGAGCAACGTCCCGTCCAGGCGACCGCACCTCGCTGGGGCCAGCATGCTGGCGTGCATTCTGGTCTTGAACGCCACGCGAACCACCAGCTTGATCTTGGGCCAGCGGACGTATGGTGCTGCGAGCGCTATGACGCTGCTGGTCCCGCCCTTCCTGAGATGGGCGCGGTGGGCGTATGGACGCCGAGGTCTGCGCGGCCTTGTCCTTGGACTTGGCGGCGCTGTGGGCACCCTCGTCAATGCCCATTCTTCCGCCTGCGTCCACTCCACCGTCCGCCTGCTCCGGAGGCAGTGGAAGCGACGCAGACGGGGCTGTTGCCCCCGAAGCCTTCTTCTTCGGTGGCATGTCGATGAAGACGATGAAGATTTACCTCGCGCGCACGCCGGATCGGGTTCGCACAATCTCGACGCCCCCCTACCTGGCGCGCCAAAGATGTCGGGGGGAAGCTGATCCACCAACACCTATGGGGACAGGGCCCCTTTCGGTTCGGTGGGAGGCGGAGGTCGCACAAAGAGCGGATCGAGGCAGTACGCGCGAGCGATTTTACCCAGCTTCGGGCCGCACGGATGCGTAAAACCCTACTGCTGCTTGTTTGTGTGTATTGGATTCTTCCTCAGGAGTGGTGGACGCTGCCAGACTGAGCGTGAGAGTGTTCCTGGTGTTTCCAACCAGCCGAATCTACAAATGAGCCGAACCGCCTCTACGTTGCGCAGGGGCCTCCTTTTATACGCTAAAGGGGTCACCGACAGGTGGCAACGCAGAGGAGGGTAAAAACGTAAAAAGCAAGGTAGTTGGTACAGTTGCTTGTACAGTGCACCCTACCTAACTCTGATGGCAGGGGACAAGGGCATTAAATGCCCGTCTGAGTCGCCCGAACAGTGCAGAGAAGGACCGTTAGGGGCGCCATCGTTCGCCACGATGGTGATCTTGTCAGCGCCTGCTTGCCACCTCGCACCCCTAGCTGCACGGCCTCCTGCCACGTGCGCTTGGGAGAGTCCCAGAGTGACACGTTAGCAGGTGTGCTGGAGCGCGGGCACGAGGTGGGGGGTTTCCCGCGGCAAGCTCCTTGCCGCGGTCGTCGTCTTGTCGCGGCGGCTATCTCATCGGGCCCGGAAGCTTGTTGCTCGCCGTGCTCCGAGGTACCTTGGCCAGTCTTCCCGGCAAGCTCCTCTTGCCGGGGCCTTGTCGTCTTGCCGGAGCGCGTGGCGCGTCGCGACAAGTTCCTTAGTATGCCTTGAGCGGCCTTCCCGGCAAGCTCCTCTTGTCGGGGTCATGTTTCCTTCCCGGCCAGCTTCTCTTGCCGGGGCCTGGGTTGGCTTTCCCGGCAAGCTCCCCTTGCCGGGGCCTTGGTTGGCCTTCCCGGCAAGCTCCTCTTGCCGGGGCCTTGGTTTGAGTACTTTGCTCTTGAATTTTCTTCAAAGTAGCCGCGGAGGATCCTGGCGGTCACCCGGCAAGCCTTGCCGCGGGATGCTGCGACTGCCCGTGCACAAGTTCGGGGTAATAGGGTACCCCTACTCTAGTACACCGACACATTGCCTCATTCTCTAGACATATCACACACGCACACTGTCTCTCTCTCTCTCGCAAACACGGTCAACAAGGGTTTCCACGTGAATAACTTACCGTCCATTCAACAATAGTCGTGGCAGTATGGCGAACACGATATGTGAAAAAGAATAAATCTACATGTGCTTAGACCACCTAGTATGACTACTAGGACTAGAGAAAGCCAAAAAGCGTGCCGCCGTCACCCCCCCCCCTTATCGACGAAGGGAAAACCTTTGTTTTACACAGTCGAGAAGCCATTGTGCTAAGACCCCACATGCTGAGGCGTTGAATAGAATGTAGATGCTACTTTATGGAAACAAGTATCGATAATACGTTTGTATCTCCATACTTATATTTCTTCTCTTATAACCGAGTTGGTGATGATGGTATGCGTGCCATCTTGCAATATAGACCGTCTGATCTACATCTGACAGATGGAAATTAAACTAAAAGATACCCGCACCCCTCTCCACATTTGCAGACAAGGCCTTCCCTCGTTCATCCTTATCTCCAACAATCTCATCGTTGAGCAATTAAGAAAGGAAGCCACTGGAACAACTAGCCTGGTGGCCGCTTCCGACGTCGTCAATCCCCATGCCTCCGCTCAGTCCGACCACCAATCACCACCATGCCCCACTCCTCTTCACCTTATCTCCTATTTCTCAAGATATAATTAGTTTTTACACATGGGATTTCTCCCGCATGGGTCAATAACAACAAATGTTTTATAAAAAAATGCATCTTGATGTTCCGTGCAATGCACGGATCTTGCTAGTACTCCTACAGAAGACTAAGTTGGTGATGATGGTGTGTCTGCCATCTGTCATTTCTGACCATTAGATCTACATCTAACGACTGTGAGGTAAGTTGTTGCCTTTTCTCACCAACATCCCACTTGTCTACCAATTTGTAGAAAAACCCATAATTAGTATCTCAAAACGAACCACATCCCTCCCTGACCTCACCAAAATACCCAAGGAATATATTCTAATTGAAACATATTATATCTCTAGTGATATATGTATATCAAAATTAGAGTGTTTTGTATCAAGTTTGTGAATAAGTATTATTCTAATTATGATTCGTTGCAACGCACATGAACATTGCTAGTATTTCCAACATGCAAAAAAAAGTTCCTAGTATTTCCATAGTTTCGAGTTTTCCATCAAGATATTAGTCACTCATGGTTGATATTTACTTTCAATCCTGTACACATATGCACTATGTAACTAGCCTTGCTTATTGGCTTCCAAAGCTTAACTTTCACTCCTACTTACAATATGTAGAGTATTTAACAAAAAACTACCACTTTAAACCAGCCCTAGGAAGAATCTATTGTACAAAAAATAGCAAAAACATACCCAAAATTTCTTAATCCACGCCAAAAACTACTACCTAGTACTGATTAGGTTCGTTTAAACCCATTTATGACAGGGTTGGCCCACACGTCCGTGCTGACGAGGCAGCTTAAACCAACACATTTTGTTTGACCGTTGACACGAGGGACCCACATATGACCTTCTATCATGTTATTCCCCTCAAATCATTATTTTTCCTGAACATTACTTCAAACAGTACCAGTGCATGTTCGTTGGTGGCGCCGGTGATGAGCAAGTTGGCCGCAGCTCCGCCGGATGAGCCGGACGCCGCGCTGGCCTCCGCACGGGTTGGTAGGTTGGCCCAAGAGTGACTCACGAGCGAGCAACCCGCCGTGTTGGCTTTTAATCGAGCCACATGGCTGGCCTTAGCGCGCCACGCGCGAGCAAGCCACCGTGTCGCCGTGCCAATCTAGCTAGCAAACCTTGCAGACAAGCAGCTGGACGGAGCTATCTTGGTGAGCTAGCGGCCGTGAGCGCCGGACGGAGCTGGCATCCAGGCTACCGCAAGATGGGCTCTGCATCGCCGGCGGTTTTGACCTTGCCTTCTGCCGGCGGCGGTAGCTGTGTCCCATGGCCGAGGATGACTAGGTGGACGGGCCGGAGGTAGGAGGTCACTTGGGGATTTTTGTGCATACTGACATGTAGGATCCACAAGTCATAATGCTTGGTCGAATAGAAGGGGTTGACTTAATGGTCGACATGGGACCTGTTTGGATACTCTAAGTCAGAGGTTAGAGTTAGATTCTAACCCTTAACTAACTATAACCAAAGTGGTGTTTGGATGGCAGGGTTAGATTGACAACAAATGCTCTTTCTCAATCAATTGGCCGAGAGCTGCGCTATATGAGGCCAATGGGGACGCGCCCGGCAAGGAGCCGCGTTGGCCTCTCGCGCAGCCCACCGGCCGAATTCGCCATCCCTGCGCAAGGAGCTGCGCTAGCCGAGGACAATGGGGATGGGCCGCGCAAGGAGCCGTGACTGCTTACCGGCAGATGGATGGGCCGTGGGGAGACAATGGGGTTGAAACGGGAGGATAGGGCAAGGCTGTGCCGGGAGAGCGAGAGAAAAATGTGTTTTTTAATGGTGTTGGGAAGAACTAACCCAAATAAGCACCTCTTTGATGGGTTAGTTTTTTTGGGTGGGTTAGATGCATCTAACCCAAACTAACCCTCCCTGTTTGGATATTTTTGGATTAGTTGAGTCCAAACTAACCCAAACTAACTCTAAACTATGTATCCAAACAGGGCCATGGGTTAAAACGTGCCTATAACGGCACTTTGTAGAGTAGTCGTTTCTTGGTAGGGCTGGTTGGTAAGGGCATGTACAATGGTTGATAAGGTAGTCTTATCTTAAGTCTTCCACGTATGCAAGCGGTACTAGTTTCTTGGCATTATTAGTGGTTTCTTGCATTATTAGGGGTTTCTTGTAAGGAACAACACATACTAGTGATAAAAGGTGATTCTAGGTTGCGTTGTACTCCAACAAGTTCTACTAGTGGTCACGGCAGTGTATACCTCGTTTTGTGGGTTCAATCCCGGCCGAACGCACGGCGACCTTTTTTTTAAATAGTAACTTCACTGCGAGCCAATATTTTACACGGGTAGTTTGCGTTTTGATGTCAAACGGACATGCAGGACCACAATCTGGGTGCACTGGTGATACGTCTCCAACGTATCTATAATTTATGAAGCATTCATGCTATTATCTTATCTGTTTTGAATGTTTATGGGCTTTATTATACACTTTTATATTACTTTTGGGACTAAGCTATTAACCAGAGGCCCAACCCATATTGCTATTTTATTGCTTGTTTCAGTATTTCGAAGAAAAGGAATATCAAACGGAGTCCAAACGGAATGAAACCTTCGGGAGCGTTATTTTTGGAACGAACATGATCCGGGAGACTTGGAGTACAAGCCAGGGAACCTTCGAGGAGGCCAGGAGATAGGAGGGCGCGCCCACCCACCTGGGCGCGCCCCCTGTCTCATGGGCCCATCGAGGCTCCCGCGTCCGACTTCTTTCGCCTATATATTCCCATATACCCTAAAACCATCGAATACGACAATAGATCGGGAGTTCCGCCGCCGCAAGCCTCTGTAGCCACCAAAAACCTCTCGGGAGCCTGTTCCGGCACCCTGCCGGAGGGGGAATCCCTCACCGGTGTCCATCTTCATCATCCCGACGCTCTCCATGACGAGGAGGGAGTAGTTCACCCTTGGGGCTAAGGGTATGTACCAGTAGCTATGTGTTTGATCTCTCTCTCTCTCTCTCTCTCTCTCTCTCCCTCTCTCTCTCTCGTGTTCTCTCTATGGCACGATCTTTATGTATCGCGAGCTTTGCTATTATAGTTGGATCTTATGATCTCACCCTCTACTCTCTTGTGATGAATTGAGTTTTCCCTTTGAAGTTATCTTGTCGGATTGAGTCTTTAAGGATTTGAGAACACTTGATGTATGTCTTGCCGTGCTTATCTGTGGTGACAATGGGATATCACGTGCCACTTGATGTATGTTTTGGTGATCAACTTGCGGGTTCCGCCCATGAACCTATGCATAGGGGTTGGCACATGTTTTCGTCTTGACTCTCCGGTAGAAACTTTGGGGCACTCTTTGAAGTACTTTGTTTTGGTAGAATAGATGAATCTGAGATTGTGTGATGCATATCGTATAATCATGCCCACAGATACTTGCTGTGACAATGGAGTATCTAGGTTACATTAGGGTTTTGGTTGATTTGTGTCTTAAGGTGTTATTCTAGTATGAACTCTTGAATAGATTGATCCGAAAGAATAACTTTGAGGTGGTTTCGTACCCTACCATAATCTCTTTGTTTGTTCTCCGCTATTAGTGGCTTTGGAGTGACTCTTTGTTGCATGTTGAGGGATTGTTATATGATCTATCTATGTTATTATTGTTGAGAGAACTTGCACTAGTGAAAGTATGAACCCTATGCCTTGTTTCCTACCATTGCAATACCCTTTGTGCTCACTTTTATCATTAGTTACCTTGCTGTTTTTATATTTTCAGATTACAAAAACCTATATCTATCATCCATATTGCACTTGTATCACCATCTCTTCGCCGAAATAGTGCACCTATACAATTTACCATTGTATTGGGTGTGTTGGGGACACAAGAGACTCTTTGTTATTTGGTTGCAGGGTTGTTTGAGAGAGACCATCTTCATCTTACGCCTCCCACGGGTTCATAAACCTTAGGTCATCCACTTGAGGGAAATTTGCTACTGTCCTACAAACCTGTGCACTTGTAGGCCCAACAACGTCTACAAGAAGAAGGTTGTGTAGTAGACATCAAGCTCTTTTCTGGCGCCGTTGCCGGGGAGGCTAGGTAAGCGGCACTCACACCCCGTCAACTAAGCTCTTTTCTGGCGCCGTTGCCGGGGAGGTGAGTGCTTGAAGGTATATCTTTAGATCCTGTAATTGAATCTTTTTTTTCTTGTTTTATCACTAGTTTAGTTTATAAAAGAAAACTACAAAAAATGGAATTGAGTTTGCCTCATACGCTTCATCTTTTTAATATCTTTTGTGAGTATGATAAAAAGGAAAATTGTGCTCAAGTGCTAGAATAAGAAGTTTATAAAATGTTTGGTACTAAATCTTTTGTATGATGAGCATGATTGCAATGCTGTTAGTATGAATTTCTTGAATATCCGTGATGCTAATGATATGCAAAGCCACAAGCTTGGTGAAGCTATGTTTGATGAAGATGATACTTTTTGTCCTGCAAGTTTTGATGAGAATATTTATTATGATGAAATCATGCCTCCTATTTATGATGATTATATTGATGAAAGTGGGTTTGGAAGAGTGTCAACTTTATTTAGTGATGATTCCACTATTTCGGAAGAGGTTCCAATTGATTATGAGAACAAAGTTTCTATCTATGATGATTATTGTGATGACTTGTATGCTATTAAGAATAATGATAACCATGAAACCTGTCACCATGATTTTAGTTTTCAATTGGATTATGCCTCACATGATAATTATTTTGTTGAGTTTGCTCCCACTACTATTCATGAGAATAAATTTGCTTATGTGGAGAGTAGCAAATTTTCTATGCTTGTAGATCATGAAAAGAATGCTTTAGGTGCTGGTTATATTGTTGAATCCATTCATGATGCTACTGAAAATTATTATGAGGGAGGAACATATGCATGTAATAATTGCAATAATATCAAGTTTCCTCCCTATGTATTGAAAATCTTGAAGCTATGCTTGTTTTACCTTCCTATGCTAGTTGATTATTGTTCCCATAAGTTGTTTGCTCACAAAATCCCTATGCATAGGAAGTGTGTTAGACTTAAATGTGCTAGTCATATGCTTCATGATGCTCCCGTTATGTTTCAATTCTTATCTTTTATGTGAGCCTCATTGTCCTCATTTTTGCCTAGCTAGAAAGGCATTAAAGAAAAGTGCTTGTAGGGAGACAACCCAATATTTATCCTTACTGTTTTTGTGTGTTCACATGATTATGCTACTGTAGTAATCATGTTTTATAGCTTTTGTTTCACTAAAGTGCCAAGTAAGACCTTTAGGAGCTTATGTTGATAGTTGTGTTGATCCGGCTGAAAATCAGAAACTTTTGCACCCAGTAAATTAGTTTTGCTAATTCATAGAAACGTGATTCCGATCTGATTCTTTTTGCTCTGGATTGGTACTAAAATTAGGATTTTTGGAGTTCCAGAAGTATACGTTTGATAGATATTACTACAGACTGTTCTGTTTTTGACAGATTCTGTTTTGTATGTGTTGTTTGCTTATTTTGATGAATCTATGTGTAGTATCGTAGGGTATGAACCATAGAGAAGTTGGAATAAAGTAGATATTACACCAATATGAATTTATAATGAGTTGATAACAGTACCTAAGTGGTGGTTTTATTTTCTTTTACTAACAGAGCTTACGAGTTTTCTGTTGAGTTTTGTGTTGTGAAGTTTTCAAGTTTTGGGTAAAGATTCGATGGACTATGGAATATGGAGCGGCAAGAGCCTAAGCTTGGGGATGCCCAAGGCGCCCCAAGGCAATATTCAAGGACAACCAAGAGCCTAAGCTTGGGGATGCCACGGATGGCATCCCCTCTTTCGTCTTCGTTCATCGGTAACTTTACTTGGAGCTATATTTTTATTCACCACATGATATGTGTTTTGCTCGGAGCGTCATTTTCTTTTGTTTTTTTTGCTTTCTGTTATTTAGAATAATCTTTTGCATCTTTAGTTTCAATAAAGATGTCAAGGATAGCCTTTACCATGCTTATTTTGCTAGTATACATGTTGCTGTTTGAAAACAGAAAGTTTACCGCTGTTGCAAAAATTCCCTAGAAAACACAGAGAATGATATAATGTTGAAACGTTTTGCATAATGAGATCTGATAAATCTTCTACAGCGTAATATGTTTCTCATAATTTTTGGAGTTAGGGAAGTATGATGAATATTGCATTCTTTACAGATTGTACTATTTTAGCAGATTGCTGTTATGTTTGCATTGTTTGCATATGTTTGCTTGTTTCGTGATTCTATTTGAGGATAGGAGTATTAAATATGCAGAGGCATTTAGTATGAAATGTTGAATAATAATTTTAGTGATTTGTTACAGTAGAAAATGATAAGGTTTTGCATTGGTTTATACTAACCTATCTCACGAGTTCTTGTTGAGTTTGGTGTGGATGAAGCTTTTGATAAAAAGAGAAACCATGATATGAGAGGAATTAAGGAGACACAAAAGTTCAGGCTTGGGGATGCCCAAGGCACCCAAAGATAATATTTCAATAAGTCTCAAGCATCTAAGCTTGGGGATGCCCCGTTAGGCATCCCACCATTCTTCTTCAACAACTATCGGTTAGTATCAGTTGAGCCTAAGTTTTTGCTTCTTCACATGAATTGTGATATCCTTGCAATGTCATTTTATTTTGCTTTGCTTGCTATTTGAATAAAATACCAAGATCTGAAATTTTTAAATTAGAGAGAGTCTTCACATAGTTACATAATTATTTAGCTTCTCATTGATCTTCACTTATATCTTTTTGGAGTAGTGTGTCACTTACTCGTGTGCTTCACTTATATCCTATGAGTAAATTGTTGAATGAGTTGATTGTCATAAATCTGAAATTATATATGTCTCATTTGCTTACCCATGGGGATTAATGACTTCACATCTAATAAGTAGAGGTTGTAAATTTATTGAAGGTTAGCAAGCATTATATTGGTCATTTGAACAATTCATGAAAGAATATTGAAGGAAGAGAGATTCCACATATAAATATACTATTCTAGACATCTTTTATAATTGTGAGCACTCATTAAGTATGACATGCTAAAGAGTCGATGTTGGACAAGGAAGACAATGTAATGGGTTATGTTTTCTCACATCTCAGTTAAAGTATATTGTCATGGATCATTCAAACATGTTGAGCCTGCCTTTCCCCCTCATGCTAGCCAAATTCCTTGCACCAAGTAGAGATACTACTTGTGCTTCCAAATATCCTTAAACCCAGTTTTGCCATGAGAGTCCACCATACCTACCTATGGATTGAGTAAGATCCTTCAAGTAAGTTGTCATCGATGCAAGCAATAAAAATTACTCTCTAAATATGTATGAACTATTAGTGTGAAGAAAATAAGCTTTATACGATCTTGTTATGGAAGCAATAAAAGCGACGGACTGCATAATAAAGGTCCATATACAAGTGGCAACATAAAGTGACATTCTTTTGCACTAAGATTTTGTGCACCCAACTATAAAAGCGCATGACAACCTCTGGTTCCCTCTGCGAAGGGCCTATCTTTTACTTTATGTATTTTACTTTATGCAAGAGTCAAGGTGATCTTCACCTTTCCCTTTTTCATTTTATCCTTTGGCAAGCACCTCGTGTTGGAAAGATCCTGATATATATATATATCCCACTGGATGTAAGTTAGCATGAACTATTATTGTTGACATCACCCAAAGGTATATACGTTGGGAGGCAACACTATAAGCCCCTATCTTTCTGAATGTCTGATTAAAACTCCATAACCATTAGTATTGCGTGAGTGTTAGCAATCATGGAAGACTATATGATAGTTGAGTATGTGGAGTTTGCTAAATCAAAGCTCTGACATAGACCCTTCCTGAAAATAAGATGAATTGTAATTGTTTGATGACTGAGAATGAAGTTGGCTAGTTTTCAAGAAAGTTTATGGTCTATGCTTTAACATGTGAATAGCTTGTTACTTGATCTTGAGAAGTTTTATGAGATGAACTACTATTATGACATATAATCATGCTAGAAAAGGTGACTGAAATTATCATTGATCAAACTTGTGCACCTGCTAGCATTCACACTTCATAAATTCTTTCTTCTATCATTTACCTACTCGAGGACGAGCAGGAATTAAGCTTGGGGATGCTGATACATCTCCAACGTATCTATAATTTATGAAGCATTCATGCTATTATCTTATCTCTTTTGAATGTTTATGGGCTTTATTATACACTTTTATATTACTTTTGGGACTAAGCTATTAACCGGAGGCCCAGCCCATATTGCTGTTTTATTGCCTGTTTCAGTATTTCGAAGAAAAGGAGTATCAAACGGAGTCCAAACGGAATGAAACCTTCGGGAGCGTTATTTTTGGAACGAACATGATCTGGGAGACTTGGATTACAAGCCAGGGAACCTTCGAGGAGGCCAGGAGATAGGAGGGCGCGCCCACCCCCCTGGGCGCGCCCACCCCCCTGGGCGCGCCCCCTGTCTCGTGGGCCCCTCGAGGCTCCCGCGACCGACTTCTTTTGCCTATATATTCCGATATACCCTAAAACCATCGAATACGATAATAGATCGGGAGTTCCGCCGCCACAAGCCTCTATAGCCACCAAAAACCTCTCGGGAGCCCGTTCTGGCACCCTGCCGGAGGGGGAATCCCTCACCGGTGGCCATCTTCATCATCCCGGCGCTCTCCATGACCAGGAGGGAGTAGTTCACCCTCGGGGCTGAGGGTATGTACTGATACATCTCCAATGTGTCTATAATTTATGAAGCATTCATGCTATATTATTGTGTGTTTTGAATGATTACAGTCTTTATTATACACTTTTATATTACTTTTGTTACTAACCTATTAACCGAAGGCCCAGCCCATATTGCTATTTTATTGCTTGTTTCAGTATTTCAAAGAAAAGGAATATGAAACGGAGTCCAAACAGAATAAAACCTTCGGCAGCGTGATTTTTGGAACGAACGTGACCCAAGAAACTTGGAGTACAAGCCAGGGGAGCATCGAGTAAGCCACGAGATAGGGGGTCGTTCCCACCCCCCTGGGCGCGCCCTACCCTCTCGTGGGCCCCACGAGGCTCACCCGACCGACTTCTTTCGCCTATATAAGCCTATGTACCCTAAAACATCGATAACAAAGATAGATCGGGAGTTCCGCCGCCGCAAGCCTCTGTAGCCACCAAAAACCTCTCGGAAGCCCGTTCCGGCACCCTGCCGAAGGGGGAACCCATCACCGGTGGCCATCTTCATCATCTCGGTGCTATCCATGATGAGGAGGGAGTAGTTCACCCTCGGGGCTGAGGGTATGTACCAGTAGCTATGTGTTCGATCTCTCTCTCTCTCTCGTGTTCTCTCTATGGCACGATCTGGATATATCGCGAGCTTTGCTATTATAGTTGGATCGTATGATGTTTCTCCCCCTCTACTCTCTTGTGATGAATTGAGTTTTCCTCTTGAAGTTATCTTATCGGATTGAGTCTTTAATGATTTAAGAACACTTGATGTATGTCTTGCCGTGCTTATCTATGGTGACAATGGGATATCATGTGCCACCTGATGTATTTTTTGGTGATCAACTTGCGGGTTCCGCCCATGAACCTATGCATAGGGGTTGTCACACGTTTTCGTCTTGACTCTCCGGTAGAAACTTTGGGGCACTCTTTGAAGTACTTTTGTGTTGGTTGAATAGATGAATCTGAGATTGTGTAATGCATATCGTATAATCATGCCCACGGATACTTGAGGTGACAATGGAGTATCTAGGCGACATTAGGGTTTTGGTTGATTTGTGTCTTAAGGTGTTATTCTAGTACGAACTCTTGAATAGATTGATCCGAAAGAATAACTTTGAGGTGGTTTCGTACCCTACCATAATCTCTTCGTTTGTTCTCCGCTATTAGTGGCTTTGGAGTGAATCTTTGTTGCATGTTGAGGGATTCTTATATGATCTATCTATGTTATTATTGTTGAGAGAACTTGCACTAGTGAAAGTATGAACCCTATGCCTTGTTTCCTACCATTGCAATACCGCTCACGCTCACTTTTATCATTAGTTACCTTGCTGTTTTTATAATTTCAGATTATAAAAACCTTTATCAACTATCCATATTGCACTTGTATCACCATCTCTTCGCCGAACTAGTGCACCTATACAATTTACCATTGTATTGGGTGTGTTGGGGACACAAGAGACTCTATGTTACTTGGTTGCAGGGTTGTTTGAGAGAGACCATCTTCATCCTACGCCTCCCACGGATTGATAAACCTTAGGTCATCCACTTCAGGGAAATTTGCTACTATCCTACAAACCTGTGCACTTGCAGGCCCAACTACATCTACAAGAATAAGGTTGTGTAGTAGACATCAAGCTCTTTCTGGCGCCGTTGTCGGGGAGGCTAGGTAAGCGGCACTCACACCCTGTCAACTAAGCTCTTTTCTGGCGCCGTTGCGGGGGAGATGAGTGCTTGAAGCTATATCTTTAGATCTTGCAATCGAATCTTTTTGTTTCTTGTTTTATCACTAGTTTAGTTTATAAAAGAAAAACTACAAAAAAATGGAGTTAAGTTTGTCTCATATGCTTCGTATTATTAATATCTTTCGTGAGAATGATGGGAAGGAAAATTGTGCTCAAGTGCTAGAAGAAGAATGCATTAAAATGTTTGGTACTAGATCTTTGTATGATGAGCAAGATTGCAATGTTGTTAGTATGAATTCTTTGAATATCCATGATGCTAATGATATGCAAAGCCACAAGCTTGGGGAAGCTATATTTGATGAATATGATATTTTTTGTCCCCCAAGTTTTGATGAGCAAATTTATTATGATGATAGCATGCCTCCTATTTATGATGATTATATTGATGAAAGTGGGTTTGGAAAAGTGTCAACTTTAGGATGTAGTGATCCCACTATTTTGGAGGATGTTGAATCTTATTGTGATGAATATGAAAGTGGATTTGGAAGAGTGTCAACTTTATTTAGTGATGATTCCACTATTTTGGAAGAGGTTTCAATCGATTATGATGAGAACGAAGTTGCTACCTATGATGATTATTGTGATGAAACTTATGCTATAAAAAGTAGTGATTATGATTATAAAACTTGTCATGATTATGATTACCCTTTTTCCGAACATTACTCTTTTAATGTGGAAACAATTTTTAGTGTTCAAGTCTCTTATGATACTCCCACTATTCCGAATGAGAAGACTTTTGCTTGTGTGGAGAGTAGTAAATTTTATGTGCTTGTATATCATGAAAAGAATGCTTTAGGTGCTGGTTATATTGTTGAATTCATTCATGATGCTACTGAAAATTATTATGAGGTAGGAACATATGCTTGTAGGAATTGCAATAATGTCAAGTTTCCTCTCTATGTGCCTCAAGTTTTGAACTTATGCTTGTTTCGCCTTCCTATGCTAGTTGATTATTCTTCCCACAAGTTGTTTGCTCACAAAATCCCTATGCATAGGAAGTGGGTTAGGCTTAAATGTGCTAGTCATATGCTTCATGATGCTCCCGTTATGTTTCAATTCTTATCTTTTATGTGAGCATCATTGCCATCTTCATGCCTAGCTAGAAAGGCATTAAAGAAAAGCGCTTGTTGGGAGACAACCCAAAATCTATCCTTACTGTTTTTGTGTGTCCATATGATTATGCTACTGTAATAATCATGTTTTATATCTTTTGTTTCATTAAAGTGCCAAGTAAGACCTTTAGGGTAGCTTACGGTGATAGTTGTGTTGATCCTGCTTTTGCACCCAGTAAGTAAGTTTTGTTAATTCACATAAACGTGCTTCTGATCTGATTCGTTGTTATTTGGATTGGTACACAAATTGCTTAGGACTTCCTAATTTGGTAGGATTTGTGAAGTTCCAGAAGTATATGTTTGATATAGATTACTATAGACTGTTCTGTTTTTGACAGATTCTATTTTCTATGTGTTCTTTGCTTATTTTGATCAATCTATGAGTAGTATCGAAGGGTATGAACCATAGATAAGTTGGTGTACAGTAGATATTACACCAATATGAATTTAGAATTAGTTCATTACAGTACCTAAGTAGTGGCTTTATTTGCTTATACTAACGGAGCTTACGAGTTTTCTGTTAAGTTTTGTGTTGTGAAGTTTTCAAGTTTTGGGTAAAGATTCGTTGGACTATGGAATAAGGAGTGGCAAGAGCCTAATATTTGGGATGCCCAAGGCACCCCAATGTAATATTCAAGGACAACCAAGAGCCTAAGCTTGGGGATGCCCCGGATGGCATCCCCTCTTTCGTCTTCGTTCATCGGTAACTTTACTTGGAGCTATATTTTTCTTCACCACATGATATGTGTTTTCCTTGGAGCGTCATTTTCTTTTGTTAGTATTTGCTTGCTGTTATTTAGAATAATGTTTTTCATCTTTAGTTTCAATAAAACTGTCAAGGATAGCCTTTACCATGCTTATTATGCTAGTATACATGTTGCTGTTTGAAAACAGAAAGTTTATCTCTGTTGCAAAAATTCCCTAGAAAATTCAGAGAATGATATAATGTTGAAACTTTTTGCATAATGAGCTCTGATAAATTTACTACAGTGGGAAGTTTACTTCGTAATTTTTGTAGTTAGGGAAGTATGATGAATCTTGCATTCTTTACAGACTGTACTGTTTTGACAGATTGCTGTTATGTTTGCATTGTTTGCATATGTTTGCTTGTTTAATGATTCTATTTGATGAGAGGAGTATTAAATATGCAGAGGCATTTAGTATTCAAAGTTGAATAATAATTTTAAAGATTTTTTACAGTAGAAAATGATAAGGTTTTGCATTGGTTTATACTAACCTATCTCACGAGTTCTTGTTGAGTTTGTTGTGGATGAAGCTTTTGATAAAAAGAGAAACCATGATATGAGAGGAATTAAGGAGACACAAAAGTTCAATCTTGGGGATGCCCAAGGCACCCCAAGATAATATTTCAAGAAAACTCAAGCATCCAACCTTTGGGATGTCCCGGTAGGCATCCCACCTTTCTTCTTCAACAACTATCGGTTAGTATCGGTTGAACCTAAGTTTTTGCTTCTTCACATGAGTTGTGCTATCCTTGCAATGTCATTTTATTTTGTTTTGCTTGCTGTTTGAATACAATATTAATATCTGAAATTCTTAAATTAGAGAGAGTCTTCATATAGTTACATAATTATTTAGCTACTCATTGATCTTCACTTATATCTTGTTGGAGTAGTTTGTCATTTACTCGTGTGCTTCACTTATATCCTATGAGTAAATGGTTGAATGAGTTGATTGTCATAAATCTGAAATTATATATGTTTCATTTGCTTATCCCATGGGGAGTAATGACTTCACATCTAAGAAGTAGAGGTTGTAAATTTATAGAAGGTTAGCAAGCATTGTATTGGTCATTTGAACAATTCATGAAAGAATATTAAAGGAAGAGAGATTTCACATATAAATACACTATCCGAGACATCTTTTATAATTGGGGAAACTCATTAAGTATGACATGCTAAAGAGTTGATGTTGGACATGGAATACAACGTAATGGGTTATGTTTTCGCACATCTCAGTTAGAGTATATTGTTATGGATCATTCAAACATGTTGAGATTGCCTTTCCCCCTCATGCTAGCCAAAATTCCTTGCACCAAGTAGAGATACTACTTGTGCTTCCAATTATCCTTAAACCCAGTTTTGCCATGAGAGTCCACCATACCTACCTATGGATTGAGTAAGATCCTTCAAGTAAGTTGTCATCAGTGCAAGCAATAAAAATTGCTCTCTAAATATGTATGATCTTTGGGTGTGAAGAAAATAGCTTTATACGATCTTGTCATGGAAGTAATAAAAGCGACGGACTGCATAATAAAGGTCCATATACAAGTGGCAATATAAAGTGACGTTCATTCGCATTAAGATTTTGTGCATCCAACCCTAAAAGCGCATGACAACCTCTGTTTCCCTCTGCGAAGGGCCTATCTTTTACTTTATGTCTTTTACTTATGCAAGAGTCAAGGTGATCTTCAGCTTTCCCTTTTTCATTTTATCCTTTGGCAAGCACCTCGTGTTGGAAAGATCCTGATATATATTTCCAATTGGATGTAAGTTAGCATGAACTATTATTATTGATATCACCCAAAGGTGATTACGTTGGGAGGCAACACTAGAATCACCTATCTTTCTCAGTGTCCGATTGAAACTCCATAACCATTAGTATTGCGTGAGTGTTAGCAATTGTAGAAGACTATATGATATTTGAGTATGTCACTACAAAAAAAATACACTTCCGTGATGATACGTGTTTGTCACAGTAGGTCGCGTTTTTTGTCATGCATGTACATCCATGACAAATTTATGACAGAATCAAGATAGTGATACATGTGCTGTCGTAGAAGTGTTCCATGACATTACCAAAATTATCATCACGGAAGTGTCCACTTCCATGACGATAAATCACGCGTCACAGAAGTGCTTTTGTCAAGGGTGACCGACACGTGGCATCCACCATAATGGAACGCCGTTAAGCTATCGGGTTGGGTTTTGGATCCGATAACCCGTTAACAGCCCCGACCAATGGGGATTTTCCACTTCTAAAATCATCATTGGTTGGAGGAAACACGTGTCGGCTCACCGTTGGGACAGATGTCATCCACTCATTGGACAAAAGGCACCTTTGATACGTTGACATGTGGCACGACCCAATAGAGGCCCATTCCTGTGAAAAGGCCGACCCATTTGACTTGGTCAAAAGGTGGCGGGCTGGCCCATGTAAAGCCTGCTAACGGCCTGTTCTCATATAGCCCATTTACAGCCCGCTAACCCAAGGCCCGTTACGCCCTATCCAAATTAGGCCCAGTAGCATCATCTGGGCCACCCAATATGATTCCAGCATGTTTTCACTTCTGGCCCATGTATGGCCCATGACGTCTTTCGTCCCATATGAGGCCCTATGTAACTCTTTGCCTATTAACGGCCCGTGGTGAAACTGGCCCGTAATGAACAGTGTATTACTTTACACCCATTAACGGTCCGTGGTGAAACTGGCCTGTAATGACAGTGTATCACTTTATACCCATTAAGGGCCCGTTATTCCGTTGGGCCGTTTCCAGCCCATGTTATCTTTCGGCCTTCTCAGAGCGCATTTATTCTTGGGCTCATTTCCAGCATTCGTTCACTTACGGCCCTTTACTGTCATTTTCTGCTTATGGGCCAAATTCAGCCCATGGGTACAGTCAGTCCGTTTGTGGTCCGTTAACACGTTGGGCCGTTTTCGTAGCGTCATGAAATACGGCCCATTAACGATGGCCCGTTATGGTCGGCCCATGAACGGATAATTCCAACTCTAGCCCGTTTACGGCCATAATGCAGCATGTTATTGGCCCATGTTTGGCCAATCGATCATACTGCCCGTATAAGGCCCATTGATGATACGGCCCATAGAAGGCCCATTGTTTTTGCGGCCCGTCGAAGGCCCATTCTTCCTAGGGCCAGTGGAAGGCCCACTGTTTATACGGCCCGTAGAAGGCCCACTGTTTCTGCGGCCCGTAGGTGCAGTGTCACTACAGTAAATATTAGCCCATGGTTATTGTGGCCTAGTTTTTAAAAAATAGGTTGTTGCAGCCACTAGGAAACCACAGAAAAAGAACTGCACTGACTACAAGAAAACAATTAAACAATACAACAAGGAAATAAATAAGCAAGCAACTTACACTAGGCTATCACGGCTATTACACATATTACATCCACTGGGCATCAAAGTTCGCCACCAGTGCAAATATAGGGAAAACAACAGCATATAAACGGCACAGCAAAACAAGTCCAGAACTGAAACCACTTCAGAAGAGCTCAAGAAACAATATCCTGGGTACCCATAATGCTGGCAAGATGCTTAGCAAGCTTATTAACTTTCTCTTGTTTGGCGCTTAAGTCCTCCAGCGCCTGCTGTTGCACCAGAAAGTATGCATCTGAATTCTGCATGGACTTCCTCGGTCCTTCGGCTTCCTGTCGCATAACATCTGATCGATGTCTTTCAACTTGAAGTTGAGACTCAAGAAGCCGAACTGATTCAGGCAACGAGTTCGAAGAGCTGGTGCCAGCAGTGGTAGCCAGTAACTCGAACACTACATCAAGAAAGGACTTTGGGGTTATCTCAGTGTCCTCAATATAGTTTTTATCAGCTTTCTTGGAGACCAACAGGGATGTCTCACTATCTTGAACCTTATCTGCATTACTTCCTTTACCATTGCATAACAGGGTACTCTTCTCCAATATTTTATCTGTGTTCTAAAAGGGAAACAAACAAACACATCTCAGGTTTACAATGTAGTATATGAAACTCATTTTGGTAAACCAGTTCAGTAGTAAGGTGGACAGGATAACAGCATGAAACAAACATATATCTATGTAGTATGGTCAATGTATGGTCTATATCATTCTAGTTTATGTTGCCAAATCAAGATAGATATAGTTCGAATCATATCTATTTAAGACAAAGCAGCATAGACAGAATATAAGTGTGGGAAACTACACAACAATAACAACACTTGTAATGTTCATGGCATGAGAACATAACTGTTTATCCAATTAAAACTGAAACAACATAGAGCAAGTTACAACAGCAAACAGCCAAACACGTTGAAGAAACAGGTTTAAAACATACCTGTTGCGCCATTGGAGTTTCAATTGCATCCTTCAAATTTGAAATTGGTTGGTATCAGTAAATACAGTGATGCAAGAGCAAAGTAGTATGAACCATAGCTACGGAACCTGACCTGAGAACAATTCTTCTTCTACTTTAAGCGTTGACTTCGGGTTCGGAGTGGTCATCCTCGTGATTTGGGCACTGCAGTTGCCTTACTAACTGCTCGTGTTTGGGTGCTCTGTGGTGGAGACAGTGTTGTGTCAACGGGAACGGGGTGTCTATCTGTTGGGGTTGGGTTAGAAGGGATGTAGCTAGTTCTCTGTCCAACTGTGTAGGGGTACAATCTGCATGAGTGTGGGTTATGTGTGGTGGGGCTGATTCTTGGGCAAGTACAATCGTGGTTCTATCTGCATCGACAGGTAGCACGATCTTTTCTGAAGACCGTGTTTTTACTCCCACAGATACTGCCATCACTCCCTCCAATTGAAATGGCTGATAAAGAAGAAAAGTAATTGAATGTACAGACATTGTAAGATAGACAGGTGCAATGGATAGTAGGGAAGAAAACATGTCATGAAATAATTCACATTTATGTTGTCTAAGCAAACAGAATAGCAGGACATAATTTCACATATATGATGGCTAATGAAACAGGATAGCATGACACAATTTCACATGTATGATGGCTAACTAAACAGGATAGAATGACATACTTCAAAATATGATGACTATGTAAACAGGATGACATGATATAACTATACGATGTGTCTATTAAAGTGGTTGGCATGCCATAAATCACAAACATGCCGTCGATGGAAACATGATGGCATGATATTAATCACGGATAGAATGACATAATTTAAAATATGATGACTATGTAAACAGGATGAGATGATATAACTATATTATGTCTTTAGAAAATGGGTTGGCATGGCATAATTTAGATACATGCTGTCTATGTAAACATCATGGCATGACATAATTCAAATATATGATTTATATACTAAGGAAGTGAGCAGAGGGCAATTGCATATATGATGTGTCAACTAAGGAGATGGCATTCAATATTGTGTATATGATGTAAAAAATAAGCATTGCAATACAACATATGCATTATATGAGTAATATAACCCTGCCAAGTTTGAGCATACACCTCAGGGGGATAATAGGACTGGTCATCTGCCTTTGAATCCTCCTCTGAAGAGCTATCTGTAACCAGCAAGATATCTACTTCAGCAGGTAGCATTGCCTGCTCTGAAGACCTTGTTTTCACTAGATTTACCCATCACCAATTCAAATGGCTGATGCACAGGAAGAGCAGTTGAATATACAAACATTGTCGACAAAAGCAATGAGAAATACAAAAAAAGGACGGCATGATATAATTCACATATATGACGCTTGCCTAAACAACATGGCATTGCATAATTCACATACATAATGCCTTGCAACAAGATGACATTGCATAATTCACATATATAATGTCTTGCAACAAGATGGCATTGCATAATTCACATATATGGTAATTAGACACTAAACAGGTGGCATTCACACAAAGCATGTCTAAACTAAGCAAATGACATAGCAATGCAAGATACCATACGCACGATATGAGTAACATAACTCTGCCAAGTTAGGGCATGCACCTCAGGGGGGAAATATGACAGGTCATCTGTCTCTGAATCCTCCTCTGAGGAGCTATCGGTAACCAGCAAGACATGCACTTCGTCAGATAGCATTGTCTGCTCTGAAGACCTTGTTTCCACTCCAGATTTTTCCATGACCGTGCCTAATGGCTAATGCATAGGAAGAGTAATTGAATGTACTAAAATTGTTGAAAAATTTAACACATAATAAAAAATGATGGCATGATATAATTCACACATAAGATGACTGGCTAACCAGGGTGGCATTGCAAAATTCACATATATGATGCTTGGCTAGACAAGATGGCATTGCATGATTCACATATATGATAAAGAAACAAAGCAGATGGCATTGACACAAAGCATGTCTAAACTAAGTAGATGACATCTTTAATGTATACAGTAAGCAATGCAAGGCACCATATGCATGACATTACCAAGATCAGCATGCCAAGTTAGAGCGAAGACCTCATGGGGTAAATAGGAGTGGTCTTCTCCTTCTTAATCCCCCTCAGAATAGTTATCTTCCTCTTGATTACGATCCGAAATGGGTGGAGGGGGGGCTGCCTTTGCGCCCACCATGGAACGACGTCTGCATGAAATTTTATTGCCACGCAAGGCTCGTCTCTTTTTCTCTACATGATTAGTTCCATTGTGTACAATAACTGGCATGCATAGGAATAAAACATAGTGAGATTATGTAAGGAGTGCATGCACAAATCCAGAGTGATGGTAGCAAACTGTGGATAGACCCAAAACCAATGATAGCAGGCGGATATAGCTTTAGTTAAAAAATACAGATAATGGCTCCTTTAATGTTTGTTTGCACCCAACATGAAACTCATAGTAGACACCGGAGATTAACCAGATAGTAGACAGATAGTACTGATTGCTGCCCCAATATGTACCCCACAACCATTTAAAATCACAAGTTTCAGCATTAGTTTGGACTTGACTCGGAGTCTAATAGGTGAACATGACGATAATGTAGCATGTCATCATATTAAGCGACGCATAACGTAAGCAGACACAGAAGAATGCGACCTCTCTTGCGGACCCGTGTAGTCCTCAAGGTCATCTGCTCAGTTGATGATGGTAATGCAGTTGTCGTGGCTACCAGCGGCTGGGAAGAAGATCTGAGGCGGCAAAAGATAGTCTGGAGAGCGGATCCCTGCTGTGGTGAACCCTTCCATCGTTGGAGCAGCTGAGCTGGGGTGGAACATAGCGCCGCAGGAGCAGGACAAACCACACAAGGTTTTCTTTGACACATATCTATAACAGAAGTAATTGTGTAATGGCTTTATTGAATTTGAGGATTCTAACAATGCAGGGATAGGAAATAGACAGGAATAGGATAGGAATGCACCTGCAAAACAGAGAATTTAAAAACACAGGAATTCTGCCAATCTGGGTGTTTGATTCACAACAATTGGAAGATCACAAGATGCAAAAAAGCATGGTGAGATTAAGTCAAACCACAAGAAAATGTACGGTTATAATGCTATTATGCTACTATCTCTTAGTCTTGTGCTTGATGAATAGGAATATGAAAAAGGAGGAGAAGTGGAAATTAGAATTCCTACGGTTTTTCTTTCAAGGAGACACTAAAGGAACAAATCCTACAGTTTTCCTTTGCTCCATTCCTTTGCACCAAATTCATGAAAAGTAGTACCATAGGAAACTTTCCAATTCCTATGTTTTTCATTTACTTTTCCTTTCAAGCACTAGCGATTCTAGTAGGCAGGCTTGAGCAAGGAAAATCCTACACTAAAAAAATGTTTTTGTGCTACTTCTATTACTTTGGACCCAGGCCACTGCCATACTAGCTCAACTCCCAGGCCCATCGACAAATGCACAACTCAAACGCGCAGAGATAAATAATGATGGCGTTTAAGAGAGTCCATCACGGATAGCTAAGTTGCCTAGTACCTCACTGCTTGTCATATAGTAGGATAAAATAATCGTATTTCCCGTTACTACAAGTGCTCAATGGACAATATATATAACAAGTAGAGTAAAAAAGAGATGCAACAAGTGTACAACCTCTTTGGCGAAGCCATGTCGATCTCAGCGTGATTGGGTTGGCCGGCGAGGATGCTCCGGCTGACTTTGCTGTCGGAGGAAGGGAAGAAGATCTTAGGCGTTTGGAGATGGAGCCCGAGGTACTGCTCTGCTGTGATGGAGGGTTTCATCGTTGGAGCAGCTCCGGTAAGTTGTACGACGCCGAGGCTGAAGCAGGACAAGAGAGACAACAAACAACGTTAACTTGAGTGGAATTCTAATAGCATCTCCAATACATGACATAAAATACATAACCACAAAGTGCTAGATGTAAAATACATCAGCCGCTCATTTTTGAACTTAACTGTCGAAACTGAACTTAACTGTCGAAACTGAACTTAACTGTCGAAACTGAACCTAACTGTCCAAACTGAATTTTTCTGTCGAAACTAAATTTTGCTGTCGAAACTGAATGCACTAGCAAGGTGAGACTACACGTCGGTCGACTAACTTTTTCATCTTTGGTCAGTCGATTTTGCAGCCGTTGGATACGAAATCAAGGGCATGCGGTTCATCTTCAACCTCCACCCCCCTGAGCCACCAGCCACCACCGGCCAAATAGCAGCCCCCCACCGCCCACGGCCGGCGGTGCGCCGCCCCGCCCGTCCCGAAAACACTCCCCACCGCCGGTCCGCCGCCGCCCCAGCCATCCCTCTACGCCCCCCGTGCCGAGCTTTTTCTCCGGCGATCCCCACGCCACAGCCCCACCAATGCCCCGCCACCGCCGGCGACCACCGCCCCCATCCTGAACCCTAAGATAGATAGTGGGGTACCTCTCCGGCGAGCCCCCCTCCCCGCTGTTGCTGGTTCTTCCTTCACCCCGGTGAGCCCACCCCTTGGAAATCGACTGACCCAAAAGTCAATTTAGTCGACTGAAGTGTAGCCAAATCGGAGCAGCATCGCAAGCAAGAGCAAGAGCGAGAGCAGCAGCGCGAGCAAGAGCAATAGCAAGAGCAAACCAAGCAGGGGACCGAGAGCAAGAGCAGAGCAGCAGCGTGAGCGAGAGCTAAAGCAGCAGCAGCTCCTACTGATGTGGACGTCGCCGCCAAGGGAGCGGCGCCGTGGAGGAAGTGGCCGGCGACGCCGTCGTGGATGGAGTCGCACCGTGTCGGCTCGGGACCGAGCGCCGGCAGCACCGTGAGATCGAATCAAGAAGAAAATGCGGCGATTAGTGTACAACCTCTTTGGTGGCGCTGATTAGGCCGCAGCTTCATCTGAGGAAACGGTGATGATGATGCTCTTCCGGTGGTGTAGGTGAAGACGGCGGTCTGGGAATGCAGGTGGCACGAAATACGAGGGGAACATCGGGGTAGCTCCTTGGCGGTGGAGGACGGGGTGGCTGAACTGGCGGGACAATGAGATCGACGACGGATCCTGATCCGGTACAGTGGATGAGGGACGTCGAGGTGTTGCCGTGGACGACGTCGTCGGGGAAGAAGCTCCGGCTGGGTGGCGGACGGAGCAGGGTGTGGGGTTTCGTCGCAGGTTTTAGCGGCCTTGGTGTACGAATGGTGGGCAGATGGGATGGAAGTGGGGAACCATGGCTTAGAGACGCGCTTGTACGAAATGTGGGGTAAGTTACAAAAGTACCCCCCACCGATTTGAGGCGGTTCTTTCGGTTCAGGGGTACCACGGGCATTTCACGTGTCGGGATTTCACAGGAGGTGGGAGTTTTCGCGCGCGTTGTAATTTCGGAATAGCAAGGCGCGGGTTGAGATGGAGGGAGTTGTCGGAGCACAACGAGACAAAGATATATCTTAAATATTTCGGGCTAACAAGGCGCGGGTTGAAGAGGCGGGAGTTTCGCAGCATGATAGACAGAGACGCTAGCTTCAATTTTCGGCATAACAAGGCGCGGCTTGAAATTTCGGAAGAACAAGCTTAACGTGTACCCAAAAAAATATAATTTGCACCTCAACACGCACAACACACACACAAACACCATTTAGACTAGAGTAAGTCACACGTGCATTGCACGCATGAGATTTGGCAACCAAATTATGAATAAATACCACATTATAGCATGCAAGCTTTGAGTCATATATGCATGATGTAGATGTTTGTTTAATTCTTATAGTTCATTTCATTCAAAATCATCTAGTTTTTATAAGAAGGCTAATCTATTTTAAGATTCATGGAATTGTGCGTTGTAAGACATAAAGTAAAAACAAATAATGGCAAATCATGTAGAAAAACATTTGGGCAATTCTGATACAGAAGATTCTAGAACAAATAAGAAGTGCTTGTGTTTTGATGTTTGTGCATTATGCTTAAGTTCAACCATGGAGTCTTCTAGATTATACATGTGGCGAAATCTAGTGGAACCTAGATGATATCCAATGGCCAATAGTGCTCAAATTTGCCATCTTTGGACCTTCGGATTCGCCTCATCCAACGACCATCTTTCAAAGTTAAACTTACTCGCAAACAATATAAAAAAAATATAATCTAATATATATAGGGGTATAGATATAGATATGTGATGCGAAAGCCGCCCATCATCTCCAATTACATGCACGGATGCGACATGGGCAAATGATGTCTGCCATCGGTATCTCAAATTCAAATCAGTCTGACTTGTTCAATGTGTATACATTACAACATGCTCGTTTCCAAAGCACACCGCGCAGATCTCCGTTATATTCATGCATGCATGGGTTTCAAACATCAGGATCTCTTATTCAAATATTTGAATTCAACTTTACATTGATTATGACCTCACCTATTCTTTTACACCCACATGGTAGTCTTCTCTTTATAATTGTACCACTAACTTTCTCTCGTGCGTGCATGCACACACACTACCAGTCGGCATTATCTATCGCACGCATGCAATATTTTTCTTCAGGTCGGTCTCCCATGAAGGCACACACCCACACACATCACCCTCTCCCTCATACCGGGCATTCTTTATCTCTCATGCATGCATGCGCAACGATCGATGTTCCTCTATGTATGTGTGTATATAACTAGGTCTTTCATTGTTTTCCACACAAACCGATCAATCGATATATCCAGTGAGGTCTCACCCTCTTTCCCATGTCCGCATCGATCAATCTATACCTCTCCCACGTCCACATCGATCAATCTATACCTCTCTATATAGGATTATCATAAATAGCAAACACACCCACATTAATTATATATCCAACGTCCCCCTCTCATCATACATGCCTTCCGCTTCATCTCTCAGATGCGTGCACAATGGCGAAGACAGGGGGCAGTAAGGGCCCTGCCCCCACTAACATCACTATATATCAAGGCTAATATGAATGTGATCCTTAGACAATTGCTGCTAAAAAGCTTTAATTTCATGAATTGACCCTCCTCGTAAAGGATTAGCAATGCTTGGCCCCCTAGCTCATTTATTTTTCATGGCTCCTCCACTGCGTGCAACAGCGCACGTGTCCGCCCCCTCTCTCTAAATATTGATCTCGCACTTGTGCATTCCTTCATAGTCTCCCTCCACTCGGCCCCTCATACCATCTTCTAGCCCCCACCGGATTTTTCCACATGTACAGTCTAGCAGACTCCATGGTTGAACTTAAGCATAATGCACAAACCTCAAAACAATAGTGGTTCTCTTTTGTTCTCGAATCTTCCGTATCATAACTGCCCAAACTTTTTTTCTAGTTGAATTGCCATTATTTGTTTTTACTTTATGCTTTACAACGCACAATTTCATGAATCATAAAATAGATTAAGGGCTTCTTTGATTCAAAGGATTCTCAAAGGAATTTGGAGGATTCTAATCATTAGGAATTTTTCCTATCTTGGTTGTTTGATTCGTAGGATTGTAAACCATAGGAATTTTTCCATATGATTCATTTGCACTAGATTTCATAGGAAACATCCCATCCACTCAAACCTGTTTGAAAGGATTCTGCGTTTTTTCTATGCACAATCAAACACTCGTACAATCCTGTAGGGTTCAATACGACATTCCACTATAATCCCATGTTTTTCCTATTCACGCGTTCTTAGCTTTTTTATAAAAACTAATTTGATTTTGAATGAGATGAACTATAAGAATTAAACGAAGGGCTACATAACGCATATATGACTAAGAGCTTACATGCTATAGTGTGGTATTTATTCATAATTTGGTTGCAAAATCTGATGCGTGCAATGCACGTGTAAATTACTAGTACTTCGAGTATGTGCAAAACACGTAAATTAGAATACCAATGGCATGCTACACAGTGTCTCTCTTACAGTTCATGAAGCCACGTGGCACATGTGGAGGCATTGTCGCGACCTCCTTGCGTGGATTGATCACAGTGACATGCTGCTATTTCCAGAAGAATGTACTCGTCCTCCCTGAGCCATACTGGCGGTACATGCACGAAGCGAAGATGTGCACGCACGCCACGCATGCACTCATTCCCTCGCACGCACAAGAGGGTACATGGGCGGACGCAATTTTGTACCAAGATCCACCCCATGTAATAATTTGACGCATGTAAAGTCGTTCACTTCATTGATGATCAATTAATACAGTGCATGCAAATTGAGTGGACGTGAGGGCGGAAGAAAGACATTATTACTCCACTGCACGCATGCGAGTAGTTAAATCGTGGGTTGCTAGTAGTACTTCCATTGGTCTCCTTCATATTTTGTGCCAATTTTTGACAGTAACATAATATTTACACATTTGAGCAGTGTAGTCTACTTGAAATTTATGTTCCACTAAACTCATCGGGAGCCGTTTCGGGCCTCGGAACCAAAACCATCAATTAATCTTTACCTTGTTCCCATCACATTCGAAAGCCTGCTCACACCTACTAGTACTACGTACCAAACCTGAACGTGTTCCCACTATGCAGGTATTAGTACTACTAGTGCTAGTACTTAGGTTATAAAAAGGGGAACTACCTAACCGAAAATTACTCTACCTTTCCTCCTGATAAGTGCTTCTTCTTAGTCCGCCGTTGCCATGGCGGTGAGCAGAGCTCTAGGTCGAGAACTACTCGTAACAAGGGAGCGGCAACCAAGGCTGCGGAAAAAAAGAGAGGGCTCACCGCCACGCAGAGACCTCGAAAGATCTCTCACTGTCGGTGTACTAGAATAGGGGTACCCTAGTACCCCGAACTTGTGCACGGGCAGTTGCAGCACCTCATGGCAAGGCTTGCCGGGCGACCGCCAAGATCCTCCGTGGTTCCTTTGGAGCCATTCAAGAACAAAGTATTTAAGCCCAGGAGACAAGGCCCCGGCAAGAGGAGCTTGCTGGGAAGGCCAACCAAGGCATTTCAAGGAACTTGCCGCGACGCGCCGCGCGTCCCGGCAAGGCCCGGTGAGCGACAAGCTTCCGGACCCGACAAGGCAACGGCCGCGGCAAGGCGCTTGCCACGGCAGGCGGCCACTCTGTGCCCATGCTCCAGCGCATCCACCAACGTGTCGCTCTGGGGGCCTTTCCAGGCGCGCGTGGCAGGAGGCGGTGCGGCCAGCGGTGCGCGGTGGCATGCGAAGCTGACAAGATCGCCATCGTGGCGAGCGGTGGCGCCCCTGACGGTCCTTTTCTGCACTGTTTGGGCTACATAGACGGGCATTTAATGCCCTTGTCCCCTGCCGTCAGGGTTAGGTAGGAAACACTGTACAAGTAACTGTACCAACCACCTCTCTTTTTACATTTGTACCCATGTTTACGTTGCCACCTGTTGGTGACCCCTTGAGCATATAAAAGGAGGCCCATGCGCAACGTAGAGAGGGTTCGGATCATTCGGAAGCCAGAAAAACACTTAGCTCTCTCGAGGAAGAACACAATACAATCAGACAAGCAGCAATAGGAGTATTATCTCTCCGGAGAGCTCCGAAGCTGGGTAAACTGCTCGTGTGCTTCGCCTCGATCTGCTCTTCGTGCGACCTCCGCCCCCCGCCGAACCGAAAGGGGCCACGGTCCACCGGCCCCATAGGTGTTCGTGGATCAGTTTCCCCGATATCTTTGGCGTGCCAGGTAGGGGGTGTCGAGGCTGTGTGAACCTAATCCAGCATCCACACGAGCTAGATCTTCATTTTCTTCATCAACATGCCACCGAAGAAGAAGTCTTCGGAGGCAGCTGTTCCGTCCACGTCGATCCCACCGCCACCGGAGCAAACGGGTGGTGGGGTAGACGTCGGCGGAAGGACGGACGTCGACGAGGAAGCTCACGACGTTGCCAGGTCCAAGGGCAAGGCGGTGCAGACCTCGACGTCCGTTCTTGTTCCGCGCCCATCTCAGGAGGCGCGGGACCGACAGCGTCATGGTACTCGCAGTACCATACGTTTGTTGGGCCAAGATCAAGCTGGTGGATCCCGGGGCGCTCAAGACCATCATGCACGCCAGCGTACCAGCACGAGCGAGACACGGTCGCCCGGACGAGATGATGCTCCTTCTAACATAGTTAGAAGTCCGAGCACATCTCGCTCCTCGCGCCGTCCGCCACTGCCACCCACCACTCCGGTAGAAGCTTTGGCGCGAGCTCAACTGCTCCTGGATTACCCTCCGACGTCGGACAAGATCGACGAATGGAGGGCCACCATTCAGAGTCTCATCGGCTACGCCAACGGCGACACTCCGCGGCAGCCGAGCGCGGTGCTGCCACGGTAGGGTTGCCACGCGTGAGCCGGTGGCGACGAAACTGGTGGAGGTGCAACCACCATGCAATCACCACCCCGAAGGCCAAGATCGCCGACTCGTCGGATTCACCTCGACAGCGACTCCACCGCATCGTCAGATCCATGAGCTCGTCGCGATCAGCGCCAAGTTCTTCACGATCGACAGCAAGAAGACGCTCGTACTCGCATCGAGCGCCGAAGAGAAGCGCGACGTCAGTCCGACCAGCGCGCTGGGCCTTCTGTTGACATGCATGCACCAGGGGAACCAGGCGATCTACCGTACGCGGTAGGTTGCCCTGCGTTCACTCGTGAACTGCGGCAAGTCCAGTGGCCCAGCACGAAGAACTTCAAGCCAGACGTACCGGAGAAGTACGACGGCAAGACGCATCCGTCGGAGTTCCTCAGCATCTACACCATTGCGGTGCAGGCTGCCGGGGGACGGGACGACAAGATCCTTGCCAACTACTTCCCGCTGGTGCTCAAGCCCAACGTCAGATCCTGGCTCATGCACTTGCCGGACAACTCCATATCCTCTTGAGCCAATCTATGCCATCAGTTTGTCGGCGCCTTCACAGGCGGCCACAAGCCTCATGGCCAAGAGAGTGACCTTCATCTGCTCGCCCAGAAGGAAGGAGAACCCCTGTGCAAGTACATTCAGAGATTCAATAGTGTACAGCACAACATCCCAGACGTCCACCCTGCCGCGGTGATTAGCGCGTTCCATCAGAACGTGCGAAACCGCAGGATGCGGGAGGAAATGGCGATGTGCAAGATCAGAGACGTCAGTGAGCTATATGCCCTGGCCGACAAGTGTGCAGGTGCTGAGGAAGGGAGGAGACTCCCCGGAGAGAACATAGGAGTAGGAGGATCTGACAGTGATGATGCTGCCCCGGCAAAGAAAAACCGGCGGCGGAATAACAGGAAAAAGAAAGGCAAAGAGGTGCTAGCCGTTGAGCAGTCCGGCAAAGAAGCCAAAGCTGGTAACTCCGGCAAGGAGGTTGCCGCAGCTATGGCAGTTGCCGACAAGCAGGACGGCACCAACAAGCAGTACTGCAAAATCCACCGCACTAAGGGCCACGACCTCCAGAGCTGCAAGAAAGTCGAGCAGCTTGTTGAGCAACAGAAAGCTGAATACGAGCGGCGCGACAAGGAGAAAGCCCAGGAAGGTGCTGGAGGATCCGGCAAGAAATGTCCCGGCCAAGGAGGACGCCGCGGCAAGGCCAAGCAGCGGCAAGGAGACAGACCTCCTCGCAGCCGCGACAAGGATGAAGATTACGACGACGATGAAGACATGGATGGTGAGGAGACAAATGAGCAGGAGTTCCAGAAAGCCACAGAGGTCATGTGCTTTGACGGTGGTGCTTCTCTACATACTTCGCACCGCCAGCTCAAGCAGTGGGTGCGGGAAGTTAATGCAGCAGAACCACCTGTCGAGTCACGCAAGCCTCTGAAATGGTCCAGCACGCCTATCATCTTTGATATTGAGGACCACCCTGATCGCATAACTGCGGTCGGGTGCTTGCCGATGTTGGTTTCACCAACTATCCGCAACCTCAAGGTCACTAAGATGTTAGTTGACGGTGGGGCCGGCTTGAACCTGATCTCCTCTGTGGTGCTCCAGAAACTCCAGATCCCTGACAGCGAGCTCGAAGAAACTGGTACATTTCAAGGAATCAACCCGGGAAGGAGCAAGCCGAAGGGAAAGATCACGTTGCCGGTAACATTTGGCAGCGAATTGAACTTCAGGACTGAGAGGGTCACTTTTGACGTTGCTGACTTCCCATTGCCTTACAATGGGATA
Organism: Triticum dicoccoides; assembly: GCF_002162155.2. Taxonomy (NCBI): domain Eukaryota; kingdom Viridiplantae; phylum Streptophyta; class Magnoliopsida; order Poales; family Poaceae; genus Triticum; species Triticum dicoccoides. The sequence goes on along the minus strand of NC_041385.1, from coordinate 274,914,137 downwards.
CTCGGCCGTCCAGCACTCGCCAAATTCATGGCAGCCTCTCACTATGCCTACAACATGCTCAAGATGCCAGGCCCGATAAGTGTCATCTCTGTCCCTGGCAACAAGAAGGATGCTCTTATCTGTGCCAACAAGATCTACCGGGAAGCAACAACCGCAACAGATCGCAAGTCACTTGCCGCTGAAGCTCCAGGGGGGAAGAAGAAGACCAAGTCCGGCAAGAGCTCTGATGCCCACTCCGGCAAGCGCACCTCTTCGGAGTGTTGCACTACCGTGGAGGACGCACCATCGAGCTCCACCGGCAAGTGTAAGAGGGTAATGGCAGCTCCACCTGAGACCAAGAAGGTGCCCGCCCAGGAGGACGGCACTGGTGGTACCTTCACCATCAGTGCCACTCTTGACCCTAAATACGAAAGCGCGCTCGTTGCTTTCCTGCGGGCGAATGTCGACGTGTTTGCGTGGCAACCGTCTGACATCCCCGGTGTTCCCAGGAAAGTAATTGAGCACCACCTTGCCGTCTGTCCTCATGCGCGGCCCGTCAAGCAGAAAGTCAGGAAACAGGCAGTGGAGCGCCAAGAATTGATCGCAGAAGAAATCAAGAAGTTGGAGGCAGCGAGCCTTGTCAGAGGGGTGCTCCATCCTACGTGGTTGGCCAATCCTGTAGTCGTGCGCAAGGCAAACGGGAAATGGGGGCTTTGTATCGACTTTACCGATGTTAATAAAGCTTATCCTAAAGACCCATTTCCCTTGCCGCGCATCAACCAGATTGTTGACTCCACGGCCGGGTGTGATTTGCTTTCATTTCTTGATGCATACTCAGGATACCATCAGATCTTCATGGCAGAAGAGGATGAGGAGAAGACCTCATTCATCACCCCGTGTGGCACGTACTGTTTCGTACGGATGCCTTTCGGTTTGAAGAATGGTGGTTCAACATTTGCAAGGGTAGTCCACCACGCTTTTGAGCCGCAGATGCACAGGAATGTGGAAGCATACATGGATGACATAGTGGTCAAGAGCAAGGACAGGGTGACCCTGATTCAAGATTTGGACAAAACATTTGCAAATCTGCGCAAGATCAACCTCAAGCTCAACCCCGAGAAGTGCGTGTTTGGAGTCCCTTCCGGCAAGCTTCTCGGGTTCTTCGTGTCTCAGCGGCGAATTGAAGCCAATCCCGACAAGATCAAGGCCATTGAGCAGATCGAAGCACCAAGGCGCGTCAAGGATTTATGAAGACTTGCCGGATGCGTGGCTGCTCTCAGCAGGTTTATCACTAGATCTGCTGAGCGCGCCCTGCCATTTTTCAAAATATTGAAAAAGGCAGGTCCAATGAAATGGACTCCGGAGGCGGAGGCTGCGCTGCAAGACTTGAAGAAATACCTGTCCTCCACCCCAACACTTGTCGCACCTAAGCCACAAGAGAAGTTGCTGATGTATATAGTGGCAACCAATCAAGTGGTTAGTGCTGCGTTAGTGGCAGAGAGGGAGGTAGATGATGAGCCAGCAACCACGGCAGACGCGTCCAGCGACAAGCAGGGGGCTTCGCCGACAAGCTCTGGTCCTGACAAGGGTGGATCTGCGCAGGAGCATGATAAGATGCAGAAGAGAATGGTGCAGCGCCCAGTTTACTTTGTCAGTTCCCTTCTGCAGGGGGCTAGGTCAAGGTACTCTGGTGTGCAGAAATTGCTTTTCGGCCTCCTCATGGCCTCGAGAAAGCTGCGCCATTACTTCCAAGCACATGAGATCACAGTCGTCACTCGTTTTCCGCTGAAGAGGATACTGCAAAATCCCGAAGCAACAGGCATGATTGTAGAGTGGGCGCTGGAACTGTCAAGCTTTGGCCTCAAGTTTGAAAGTACTTCAACTATCCAAAGCAGAGCATTGGTAGAATTCATAGCAGAGTGGACGCCAACGCTAGATGAAGAAATTCCAGAGACGAGCATCCCCGTCAAGGAAGTGAGCAACGAGTGGCTGATGTACTTTGATGGTGCCTTCTCGCTGCAAGGCGCCGGTGCGGGCGTGTTGCTTGTCGCAGCCACCGGAGAGCACCTCAAGTATGTAGTCCAGATGCACTTTCCCAAGGAGCAAGCAACCAACAATACTGCAGAGTATGAAGGATTGCATGCCGGTCTCAGGATCGCAGCAGACCTTGGGATCAAGAAGCTCATTGTCAGGAGTGACTCACAACTTGTCGTCCGCCAAGTGAACAAGAATTATCAGAGTCCGTTGATGGAAGCATATGTTGATGAAGTGAGAAAGCTGGAAGAGCACTTTGACGGCCTGCAGATGGAGCATGTTCCGAGAGCTCAGAATGACATTGCTGATGGCCTGTCAAAGTGCGCCGCACTAAAGTTACCTGTGGAACCAGGGATCTTTGTGCTCAAGCTCACTCAACCATCTGTAACACCATCAACTAGACAGAACAAGAAGAGGAAGTTGATTTCTGGTGACTATTTTCCGGCAGAGCTCCCTGAGCTGCCGCCAAGAAAGTCCCCAAGATCAACACCAAAGATGCCGAGGAGCAGTCTGCTCCGGCAAGCCTTATGGTTTGTTCCGTCGTAGTAGACGCTCCCGACAAGCTTTGCTCCAGCAAGCTTGCTGGGGAACATCAAGCTCCGGCAGAGCCGCAGGTTCTCGCCGAAGAAGCGGATGCTCCCGCAGCAAAAGATGTGCCTTTAGTCCTTGTTGTCGAGCCACAAGCTCCAGCATGGGCACAGCAGATTGTCCATTTCCTTCAGAGAGGAGAACTTCCCGAAGAGCAAGAAGAAGCGGAAAAAGTAGCCCGGCAGTCAAGTATGTACCAGTTTGTCGACAGCACACTGTACAGAAGGAGACTCAACGGTGTGAAATTGAAGTGTATTCACTGGGAAGACGGACAAAAGCTATTGGCAGAGATACATGGAGGCATATGTGGTGACCACATTGGCGCAAGAGCGCTTGCCGGCAAAGCGTTCCGGCAAGGTTTCTTTTGGCCGGCAGCCCTCCAGGATGCAACTGCACAAGTAACCAAGTGTGAGGCGTGCCAGTTCCATTCCAAGCAGATACACCAGCAAGCTCAAGCTCTCCAGACGATCCCTTTATCCTGGCCATTTTCGGTCTGGGGGATCGACATCCTCGGCACCTTCCCCCGAGCTGTCGGGGGCTTTGAGTACTTGTACGTCACAATCGACAAGTTCACAAAGTGGCCGGAAGTGGAAGCAGTGAGGAAGGTGACAGCACAATCAGCAGTCAAGTTCTTCAGGTCGATTGTTTGCCGTTTCGGGATCCCTAACAGGATCATCACCGACAACGGCACGCAATTCACGAGCCGCACCTTCATGCAGTACGTCCAAGATCTTGGCGCCAAGGTCTACCTCGCTTCTGTTGCTCATCCGAGAAGCAACGGTCAAGCAGAGAGGGCAAATGCTGAAGTGCTGCGCGGGCTCAAGACCAGGACTTTCGATAGGCTGCGCAAGTGCGGAAGGAACTGGATCGAGGAGCTGCCAGTGGTTCTTTGGTCGATCAGGACGACGCCAAATCGAGCCACTGGCCAGACACCTTTCGCTCTAGTTTATGGAGCAGAGACAGTTCTCCCCACGGAACTCGTATACGGATCACCTCGAGTGCTCGCTTATGATGAGCTTGAGCAAAAGCAGCTGCGACAAGATGATGCGCTGCTCCTTAAGGAGGATCGTCTTCAGGCTGCTGTACGAGCTGCTCGATACCAGCAAGCTTTGCGCCGCTACCATAGCCGCAAAGTTAATGCCAGAAGCTTTGAGGAAGGTGACCTTGTTCTTCGGCGCGTTCAGTCTGCCAAGAATTCCAACAAGTTGACGCCAAAGTGGGAAGGCCCTTACCGGGTGAAACGAGTCACTAGGCCTGGCGCTGTCCTCCTTGAGACCGAAGATGGCACTCCGGTGAGCAACTCCTGGAACATTGAGCATCTTCGTATGTTTTACCCGTAGGGCGAGGTTGCCGGAACCCGTTCCGGCAACCACCTTTTGTATGAGTCTTGCCGATGTTGCATGTAATCCTTTGTACAAAGTCGGGCGCAGATCCCCTGCATAAGTAAAGCTCAGGTGCTCCGCACATCTTGTCAATTCCATGCATTATATTCTTTCTTGCATGCGTTATCTGACACTTTGTGCAGCACCTACCCCCGGTAAGCAATAACGAGGCGGAAGGCTCCATTTCTTTATTTTCTCTTCTTTCTTTTTCTCAGCAAAGGAAAGGAAGGTACCCTCGCACACAAGTTTCCCGGGGGGAAAGGAGAAGATAATGGTATGGACCAGGCGTCGTTTAAGGAAGTTTTTCGCCTTGCCGGGAAGCAAATGACAGAAAAGCTAAGTTGCCAAAGTTTGAGCAATTAGTTTTAAATTTTTAAGTTATCTTCCTTGAACGACCGTGCTTTGTATGGAAAACCTGTGCGCGGAGGAACCAACTCGTAGCTAGTTGCGCCCTTACTTTGTTTCGAGTCCGCTCAACAACTTAAGTGTGCTGCAACTAGTCGCGACAAGGTTTCTTGTTGGAAGCGGCACCGCCAGCAGGCTGCTGACGTCCCGCACTCAGCGCTCGCGGCTCGGGTGCCTGCGCCGACAAGTTCCCTAAAAGCGTAGGGTAAAAACATACAAAGGAAGGAATCTAGTAAAGGAAATAACGTAGCGATTGATAACAGAAATAGAGTTATATAACAAAATAACTTGTCGCAGCTCTAACAGATTGATCTTATAATATGGCTAGCAGCGACAAGGAGAAACAGAAAACGGGCGGCCTAGTCTACGCGATCGCCCTCAACCCTCTTGATCTCGCTCACCTTGTCCACAATGGGTGCGACAAGGGCCTTGAGCGCATCCAGATCGGCGTCAGGCAGCAAGGACCTGAGGACGTTGGTGAGGTTGAGGCCTGGGTTGCGGAAAGCCACCTTCATCAGCACCTTCTGGAGAGCCCCCGTGCAAATCCTGCGCGACTCGTCGGCCAGCTGCTTTGGGATCCTCTCCCGGAGTCGCTGGAGTGTCGTCGCCACGCCCTTGAAGAACAGGCTGAGCTTGGCGCTGGGTTGGAGATGCTCGTCAGAAGGATACCCAAAGTCCTCCATCCCCAGCTGCGCCAGCTTCCCGTTGATGACTGCAGCGATATTCACCAGACCCTCGGTCCAATGCTCCACCGACTCCCTAAATGAGTTCTGGGTAACAGCGATGCTCGCCAGCAGCGCCTTGTCGGCCTTGATCTTCTCCGACAAGGTCACCCCTCGCTCTTGGCGGTGTCCAGCGTCTGAGTCAGCGTAGCCAACTTCAACTCGAGATCCGCGTTGGAGTCCTTGGCGGCACTGAGCTCCTTGCTCCTTTCAGCGAGAAGACCCTGCAGCTCACCATGAGCAGCAGCATCCTTCTCGCGCTCGCGCTTGAGCACAGCAAGCTCCTCGCCACTCGTCTTGAGGTTGGCCTCCAACTGCGTCACCCTCATCTCCAGCTCCTTCTTGGCGGCCTCTGCAGTTGCGGCAGCATCCCTTGCTTCCTTGAGAGCCCCGCCAAGTGTTTCCTCGCGCGCGACAAGCTCCTCCTTGTAGCTTTCAAGGTTGGCCTTCCGCTGCACCAACTCGCCTTCTCGCGCGGACTGCTTCTCGGCAGCAAGCCTTTGTTCCTCCTCAGCTTCGGCCTTCTCGAGAAGGAAGGATGTACGCTCCTCGGCGAGTCGCTCCCGCTCCTGTGCCAGGGACCGGAGGGCTTCTTGATTGAGGCCCCGGAGCTCCTCCGCGCGTTTCTCCATATCGACTCCCACCCTCGCGACAAGCGCTTCCCGGGAAGCCAGCTTGGCTTGTGGTGCGCAGTAGAGTGACAGCAGCTTCCGCAGCTGCAGCTCCTCCTCAGGCTCGCCACTGCTGCTGCTTGGCGCATCGACCAACGACAGCCCGGCGGAGGCGAGCAGCTCCTCATCGAAAGCTTCTCCTTCGACCGGTGCCCTGGAGCTCGACGCCCAGGGAAGCTTGATGAAGATACCGTCGCCGACCTTCAAGTAGGCACCGGGCTGGGGCTCTTCGGAGCCTGGCTCCGCGGCAGCGGCGGATGGATCAGCGGTCGGTGCAGCGCCTGGCGCTCCTGCGGCCTCAGGGCCGTTAGTGTGATCGCCCGACCCCTCGCCAGCTTCTGCGGCGGCAGCCTTGGCGGCCTCTTCGCCGGCGGGCTCATCAGCACCGGCCCCTTCTTCGTTGGCGGCGGCGTCGTCGTTACTGCCATGCACGCCTTCCTCGCCGGCGTCCTCAGCCTCCATTGGCTCGGCAGCAGATGGATCTGAAGAACAAAGAAGGGAGAAAAGTCAAGCAAAAATCCAAGAAAGAGAAAATTAGAAGAAGAAAAACCCATGGGAAGTTTTTAGGCAATTGGATTACCTGAGCTGGGATCTGCGGTCGCGGTCTCAACCACTAGAGGATCACTGGCGCTGCCCCTTGCCGGAGAACTGTCCCTTGCCGGAGAGCGCTCCCTTGCCGGGGACTCCTCCCTTGGCGGCGTAGTCAAGGCAGATGGCACTTCGGGGGCGGCTTCCGGGCTCTCCTGGTGAGGCTGTTCTGCTCCTACACAAATCAACAAGCAAGATATCAGTAGAGAAAAGAGCACCCATGCGCGCCCGACAGCAAGAAGTAAAACCACAAACTTACGTTGGGGGCTGCGCTGGGGGCTGCTTTGGGGAGTGGCTGCAGGGTCCGTCAAGGTGGTCTCAGACATACCCCCTGCTGACACGGTGGGATCATCTTCGATGACAATCACCGGAGCCTTGGCTCTCTTCGCCGCTCTCTGGGCTAGCGTCCTGAAAAGGAATGGGTTCAGATTGAAGCAAGTCAGAGAAAAGATAAAAGCAACAAGATTGGAGAACTACAAGAACACCAAAGAAACTTACTCTTCTTCCTCCTCGTCGGAGCTGAGCGCGGAGAGATCAAAGTCCGGCACCCCTCCGGTGTGGCGAGGTGGAGGAGTAGGATCCCTTGCCCGCTTGGCAGGAGCGGTGGCAGCGGACCGGGAAGATCCCGCTCCAGTTGCCGCAGCAGCGTGAGGCGCTCCCGCGGCAACATTGCTTGCCGCGGTAGAGCGTGTCGCACGGCTTGGCGGCTGTTGGCTCATTTGCTGCCCCGCTACGTCCCCGGCCCTACGGAGACGCCCTCTTGGCGGGGCCGGGGCTCCGCCTGCGGCAAGCTGTCTGAAAGCTCGGGCTCTTCCTCGCCGGCCTCGCTCGGCTCAGCTTCAGGGCCGGCAAGATCTTCCTCACCGGCAAACTCCTCGCGCTCGGCAAGGCTTGCCGCCTCTGCCTCCTCTATGGTGAACCCGAACGCGCCCACGGCAGCTGCTGTCGCAGCCTCTTCCGCCCTAGTGGCGATGCGCTGCAGCTCCGCGTCGGTAGTGTCGCGGGTGAGGCTCTTCTGTTTGTCGGCGCGGACCGGCACTTCTACCAAGTCGTCAAAGAACGCCTGCACGACGTCATCTGCAGGTTCTTGCCAAGTTGGAACGATTCCGTGGGAATCGCACAATGGCATCATGGCGCGGATCCGGTCAAGCGATGAATTATTGCACAATGGAACGACGCTCCTCGGCAAAACGAATGGGTGCTGGGGGTCGCGTTTGAACAGCTCCAGAAGCATTGCATCCAACTCCAGGACGGTGAAGTTGAAGTTGAGACCCGGACGCAGGCGCATTATATCCGCCGAGTTCTTGAACTCCCAGGCGGGTCTCCCCCTCTCCTGCAGGGGGGCGATGCGGCGGCGAAGGAAGTCTGCGCCAACTACGCCTACAGTGAGCCCGGCAAGCGTGAGGCGAAGGATCCGGGTGACGGCGATCTTCAATCTGTCGTCTTCCGGGGCTACATTGCTCCAATCGTTGCCGCGCACGATTGGCGCAGGGCAGTGAACGGCTGCTGGTCCTCCTCGACGATCCAGCACCACTCCGCTCTCCACTCCTCCCATTTGCTGCGAAGCTCACCCTCCAGATACGCTTCCTTCTTGCCGACTCTCGAGATCCAGGCGATCCTCCCGGCAAGTGGCTCTCCTCTCTCGACCCGAGGCATGAAGAAGTGGCGGAAAAGGTCTACATTGGGGTGGACTCCGACAAAGTTTTCGCACAAATGTGCGAAAACTGCCATGGTCAGAACGGCGTTGGGGGTGAAATCAAGGAGGCGGAGCCCATAGGTGTTCATTATGTCGCAGAAGAACTCCGAGAAGGGCGGGCAGAGCCCGCAATAGAAGAACAGCGCAAAGAATGGGTACCCGTTTGGAGCCAGTTCCAAAGCGGCAGCCGGGAGTACCCTCGTGCGCGGATGCGCTCGCGTCTCCGTCGACCAGAAGAGGTAGTAGTACTCCCTCAGCTCTTGCGCACCGAGCTGAGGCGAGAAGATCGCCCGCTCCTTCCGCAGCGCCGCGAGCCGCTGCGCCTCGGCCGACTTCACGCCCTTCCCCTTGTCGGCTTTCGGAGCCATGGCGGAGGTGGTGGGGGAGGTCGACGGCGTTGGTGATGCTGGTGGCAATGGGGGGCGGAGCGCTGCTCTCTCTCGGCTTCGAGAAGAAGGGGGGAGCGGCGGAGGTTT
>NC_041385.1:274880773-274905075 GCF_002162155.2 Triticum dicoccoides | reverse complement strand
AACGAACTGCCCCTGTTTCCCCTGCTTATAAAGAGGGAGGGGGCGGACGTTTCGCCCTTCCGAATAAAGAATCCACCCACGATCTCTCCCACGACGCCGCATTCGACGTGTGCTGTTGGGGAGGGCGCGGTGGATACGGAGTAAGATACGGCGTGGCCCAGGCCGCGTGTGCCCGTGCCCTCTTTTGGGCCTGGCCCAACAGCGCTCGGCACCGTGTATCGCCCAGGCCCGGGGGCTCCTGTCGGTGTACTAGAATAGGGGTACCCTAGTACCCCGAACTTGTGCACGGGCAGTTGCAGCACCTCGCGGCAAGGCTTGCCGGGCGACCGCCAAGATCCTCCGTGGTTCCTTTGGAGCCATTCAAGAACAAAGTATTTAAGCCCAGGAGACAAGGCCCCGGCAAGAGGAGCATGCCGGGAAGGCCAACCAAGGCATTTCAAGGAACTTGCCGCGAGGCGCCGCGCGTCTTGGCAAGACCCGGTGAGCGACAAGCTTTCGGACCCGACAAGGCAACAGCCGCGGCAAGGCGCTTGCCGCGGCAGGCGGCCACTCTGTGCCCACGCTCCAGCGCATCCACCAACGTGTCGCTCTGGGGGCCTTTCCAGGCGCGCGTGGCAGGAGGCGGTGCGGCCAGCGGTGCGCGGTGGCATGCGAAGCTGACAAGATCGCCATCGTGGCGAGCGGTGGCGCCCCTGACGGTCCTTTTCTACACTGTTTGGGCTACACAGACGGGCATTTAATGCCCTTGACCCCTGCCGTCAGGGTTAGGTAGGAAACACTGTACAAGTAACTGTACCAACCACCTCTCTTTTTACATTTGTACCCTTGTTTACGTTGCCACCTGTCGGTGACCCCTTGAGCATATAAAAGGAGGCCCATGCGCAACGTAGAGAGGGTTCGGATCATTCGGAAGCCAGAAAAACACTTAGCTCTCTCGAGCAAGAACACAATACAATCAGACAAGCAGCAGTAGGAGTATTATCTCTCCGGAGAGCTCCGAAGCTGGGTAAACTGCTCGTGTGCTTCGCCTCGATCTGCTCTTCGTGCGACCTCCGCCCCCCGCCAAACCGAAAGGGGCCACGGTCCGCCGGCCCCATAGGTGTTCGTGGATCAGTTTCCCCGACACTCACGGGCAGGCGATGGCTCCCAGGAGCGCCCTAGCTGCGGAGGCGAAAATGCCGAGCCGGCGGAGCTGGAGTCGTTATCCCTCGATGGCATTCCCGATCAGCTCAATAAGCACCTCAATAAGCACAAGGAGTTCATCCAAGGCTTGACGGAGTTGCTGAAGGAGAGCCTTGACGACATGCCCTCTGAGCTCTATCAGCAGGGGGAGTTGACCACCGGCTTGGTGATGCTGCTGATGAAGAGCATTGCCTCGGAGAAGAAGGCGACCGGCAAAATCCTGTGACTTCAGGAGGACAAGGCGAAGCTCTGCCACGAGATCGACCTGTTGAAGGAGAAGAATGCCGGCTGGAAGAAGGTGCATGAGAATAGTAGTTCCTCGATGAAGATGCTGCAGGCCCTCGTCATGGAACAGAAGGAGGAGTTGGCGAAGCTCCGCATCGAGCACCCGGCTGCTGTCAAGGTACGTAATGCGGCCATGGAACAGATGATGAAGGCTCGCGTCGAGAAATCCCGCGTCATGGATAGAATGAAGAAGATGGCGGAGGAGACGCGCAAGGAGATGGAGGTCGTGGAGGCGGTGAAGAAGTAGTTATGACTCCGCGGCGAATAGATCATTTGGGGTGATAATCTTCCTTCTTCTTTTGCTGCTGTGTTTCATCTTTTCCTTCGGGTGTTTCACCGCACGTGTCACGTTCTCTACGAGGCATGAATAGAACAATGGTTTTTGTTTTTTGAGGGAATGAATAGAACAATGCTAACAATGAGATGACTAGCAAATTAAATCATTTTTTATCCCCATATGGCACTGGGCTACCGTGTTTCGTGCTCCTCCGTTGCAGTACTACTCCAGTGGAAAACTTGAGTATACCGCATGGTTCTTTGCTCCTCCTCGATCAGCTCGTCGGCGCATTTATACGAGCAGTCAAGTCACAAGGCCCCGCCTTCTAGTAGTAATGAGCCGTCAAATCACAATGGCCCTTGCCTCTCATGAAACCGACCAAGCTAGACTGCCCCGACCTCTAGCCTTTTAAAAAATGAATACTTTTGTACAATAGTAGTATCGATGGATTGCGCCATGGAGCAGAACTTGAAATTAAAAAAAAAGGTGGTACATATAGAGAGCGCTCGTCGCCAAATTATGCATATAGTACTATTAAAAAGGCTAGTCACAATAATGGTGTCCAGCACAACCCACCCCTCAAATAAAACTAAGCACCCTGGAATTCTTTGACAAAACTAAGCACCCTGAAATTCTTTGACAACTAAACTGCTGGCTATATGATGTTGGCCATATATATTGTACGTATATAATGTGAATAAACGAGTGGTAGTACCATACCAACTAAAAGATGAAATGTAAGAAATACTAGTATGTACTTACTGAAGAGTTAAAGTAACAAGAAGAAACATAACATAGTTCTGCTGGGGGCTCAGCACAACACACCCCTCAAATTAAATTAAGCACACCTGAAATTAAACTTTGCAACTATTCTGGTAGACATTGCATTAGAACCACCATGAGCAACGACACTGCCACCTTACTCGGATTCCTCGTCCACGTCCTCGACTTCGTCCTTGTTCCTCTTCCTCTTGGCCGATACTTCTTTGCTTGAACCGCCAACTTGGCTATTGCTCTTCATCCAACCCTTGTAGATATTGAAACAAAGGTAGCCATCCATTGCAGCATAGTGGATGTGGTCTATATCTAGTACATTCCGCTGCCATGCATGACAATGAAACGTGTATGGAGGTTTCTCCAGTTTACCGTACGAAGGATGAACCATGGCTCCTGCCAGGGTCAGCATTGAAAGCTGACGAGAGCACACTAGCCGATTCTTTTGGAAGTCGAAGGTGTTGCCTACAATGAGGACTATCCGACGCAAGACTTCTTTCTGGTTACCAAAGTCAACAGTAACAAATTTTACTAGGTTGCTCTTGAGGAAGTCCTTAAAATCCAGGCACTCAACGTTGGCATGGCATATGTGGTAGACCAAGCATAAGTCATGCACGCAAACCTGGATCACGGCGGGCTTCTTCGTCTCTTCATCCTTTAGATCCTTCTCTCGTCCCACGACTGTGGTGTACTCAACATCTAGCCTGTCGACCCACTCATCATGTGACTATTCGAACATGCGTCTGAAGCGAGAAAGGCATCCTTTCATCGTCGCGGAAGAACGGGTGTAGATGACGTTGAACTCATTGCCGGTGATGGTTCTAACCTTGTAGGCACCGCCGATCATGGAGATTTGGGACACCATGGATTTGGGAGGAGGGTTAGGATTAGTGGAACTGCCGTAATTTGAATGGACGGTATGACTAGGAGCGAACCACCGTAGTACTAAAGGACGTGCGGGATGAGTAGGAGCGAACTGCCAGCGTGCGAACAGAAGGGTAGTGGCTTTCCATTCTCCCATGATACGGGCTTCCGAGAGCCCTTGGATCGGAGATCAAACGGTTGCATGGCGTGATTCTAGACAATGGGTGAATGTCCTATCCTGGAGGGTTATTCTGCAAATTTTCAGCAACTTAGCATGCGACCGTTTGATCTCGGATCCAAGGGCTGCCAGCAGCCCGTATCATGGTCGCACCTACCACGACCGTCGCGTCGCTCGTGCGGTCGCGCCCTTGGAGATTTAACGCAGTGCGTTAGGCTATCTGATGTTGGCATGTCATACATAGTCATCACTTAGTCACTCATACTACAACAAGGTTGGCTATAAGGTTGGCTATAAGTGTATTTTTTTTTACTCCTCTCTATCTCTTTCTTCGTACTCCCTCCATCCTATAATATTAGAACATTTTTGACACTAGTGTAGTGCCAAAAACGTTCTTATATTATGGGACACAGGGAGTACTAGTATTTATTGCATTTGCCAAGGAGTGACCTCTTCCAATGAAATGGTGTTGCTAAGTTTTCTTCATTTAATTAGCTATAGACTCAAAATTGTCTTTTCACCTAGGTACACGCGCTTAGCACCGTTTCTTCTTTGGGTCACCAAACTAGTCTCTCTCTTCTTGATTAACTTGCCACATCAGACTTTATGCCTATGTGGCAAGCTTAAGCACCTGTAGGAGCAAGTAAGGTGCCCGTACGTTGCACGGAAGAGTGAAATGCATTGATCGGTGTGTTGTTTATTTTGACAAAGGATGTGGGGGTCATCTCATGTGCAACCGGGTCGACGTGTCAAGCACCAAATAACAGTGCAGAACAATGGGGGGACGCACCCTACTCGTACCGGCCCAGTGTTAGTAATGAGCAATGAGACGTCAAATCACAATGCTGCACCTTCCCAGACGGACGAAGCAACCATTATTTCACACTTCGGTTCGACATCATCTCAAACCACGTACTAGTATTGCTTCTGCCTCAAGAGGGACACACACATCGCCTTGGTACATCATGACACGTGGGACCGCATGACAGGCCATGCTCCCCCGCCGATCGCTGGGTAAAATCACCTCATTTTTACTATACTTCCTCGGGATCGGTTTACTACATGGCATGCACGTCGTTCTAGGTTGAGAATTTAACTGGCTATATATATATGTGATGAATAGTGTCGGTGTACTAGAGTAGGGGTACCCTAGTATCCCGAACTTGTGCATGGGCAGTTGCAGCACCCCGCGGCAAGGCTTGCCGGGTGACCGCCAAGGTCCTTCGTGGTTCCTTTGGAGCCATTCAATAACAAAGTATTCAAGCCAAGGAGACAAGGCCCCGGCAAGAGGAGCTTGCCGGGAAGGCCAACCAAGGCATCTCAAGGAACTTGCCGCGACGCGCCACGCATCCCGGCAAGGCCCGGTGAGCGACAAGCTTCCGGACGCGACAAGACAACGACCGCGGCAAGGCGCTTGCCGCGGCAAACTACCACTCTATACCCGCGCTCCAGCACATCCACCAACGTGTCGCCCCGGGACCTTTCCAGGCGCGCGTGGCAAGAGGCTGTGCGGCCAACGGTGAGCGGTGGCAAGCGATGCTGACAAGATAGCCATCATGGCAAACTGTGGCGTCCCTGACGGTCCCTTTCTGCACTGTATGGACGACGCAGACAGGCATTTAATGCCTTTGTCCCCTGCCGTCAGGGTTAGGTAGGATACACTGTACAGGTAGCTGTACCAACCACAATTCCTTTTTCATTTTTACCCTTGTCTACGTTGCCACCTATCGGTGACCCCTTTAGCATATAAAAGGAGGCCCATGCGCAACGTAGAAAGAGGTTCGAAGGCAGAAAAACACTCACGCTCGGTCTCGTTAGCAGCTAGTGTGTACTGTAGCACTCAGCACTCCAGAGCAAGAACTCAATACACTCAGACATGCAGCAGTAGGAGTGTTATCTCTCCGGAGAGCTCCGAAGCTGGGTAAACTGCTCGTGTGCTTCGCCTCAATCTGCTCTTCGTGCGATCTCCGCCCCCCGCCGAACCGAAAGGGGCTCGGTCCGCCGGTCCCATAGGTGTTCGTGGATCAGTTTCCCCCGACATCTTTGGCGCGCCAGGTAGGGGGCGTCGAGGTTGTGAGAACCTGATCTGGCGTTCACACGAGCTAGATCTTCACCTTCTTCATCGACATGCCACCGAAGAAGAAGGCCTCGGTGACAGCTGTACCGTCCATGTCGATCCCACCACCACCGGAGCAAACGGGTGGTGGGGTAGACGCCGGCGGAAGAATGGACAACGACGAGGGAGCTCACGGTGCTGCCAGGTCCAAGGACAAGGCTGCGCAGACCTCGGCGTCCGTACATGCACCGCGCCCATCTCAGGAGGCGCAGGACCGACAGCGTCATGGTATTCGCAGTACCATACTTATGTTGGACCAAGATCGAGCTGGTGGATCTCGGGGTGCTCAAGACCAGCATGCACGCCAACATGCTGGCATGAGCGAGACACGGTCGCCTGGACGGGATACTGCTCCTTCTAACATAGTTAGAAGTCCGAGCATATCCCGCTCCTCGCGCCGTTCGCCACTGCCGCCCACCACTCCAGCAGAAGCTTTGGCGCGAGCTCAACTGCTCCTGGATTACCCTCCAACGGCAGACAAGATCGATGAATGGAGGGCCACCATTCAGAGTCTCATCGGCTATGCCAACGGCGACACTCCGCGGCAGCCGAGTACATCGCTGCCGCGGCAGGACTGCCAAGCACGAGCCCATGGCGACGAAACCGGTGGGGGTGCAACCACCATGCACTCTCCACCCCGAAGGCCAAGATCGCCGACTCGCCGGATCCACCCCGATAGCGATTCCACCGCATCATCAGATCCACGAGCTCGTCGCGATCAGCGCCAAGTTCTTCACGAACGACAGCAAGAAGACGCTCGAACTCGCATCGAGCGCCGAAGAGAAGCGCGGCGTCAATCGGACCAGCGCGCTGGGCCCTCTGTCGACATGCATGCACCAGGGGAACCAGGCGACTTGCCATAGGCGGTAGGTTGCCCTGTGTTCACTCGTGAGCTGCGGCAAGTCCAGTGGCCCAGCACAAAGAATTTCAAGCCAGATGTACCAGAGAAGTACGACGGCAAGTCGCACCCGTCGGAGTTCCTCAGCATCTACACCATCGCGGTGCAAGCTGCCGGGGGGCGGGACGAGAAGATCCTGGCCAACTACTTCCCGCTGGTGCTCAAGCCCAATGTCAGATCCTGGCTCATGCACTTGCCGGACAACTCCATATCCTCTTGGGCAGATCTATGCCATCAGTTTGTCGGCGCCTTTACAGGCGGCCACAAACCTCATGGCCAAGAGAGTGACCTTCATCTGCTCGCCCAGCAGGAAGGAGAGCCCCTGCGCAAGTACGTTCAGAGATTCAGCCGCGTACAGCACAACATCCCAGATGTCCACCCTGCCGCGCTAATCAGCGCGTTCCATCAGAACGTGCGAAACTGCAGGATGCGGGAGGAGATGGCGATGTGCAAGATCAGAGACGTCAGTGAGCTATATGCCCTGGCCAACAAGTGTGCACGTGCTGAGGAAGGGAGGAAACTCCCCGGGGAGAATACAGAAGCAGGAGGATCTGATAGTGAGGATGCTGTCCCGGCAAAGAAAAACTGGCGGCGGAACAACAGGAAGAAGAAAGGCAAAGATGTGCTAGTCGTTGAGCAGTCCGGCAACGGAGGTGGCGCCAAGAAAGCCAAAGCTGGTAGCTCTGGCAAGGAGATTGCCGCAGGCACCAACTACCAGGCTATGGCAGTCGCCGACAAGCAGGACGGCGCCAACAAGCAGTACTGCAAGATCCACCGCACCAAGGGCCATGATCTCCAGAGCTGCAAGAAGGTCGAGCAGCTTGTCGAGCAGCAAAAGGCTGAATACGAGCAATGCGACAAGGAGAAGGCCCAGGAAGGTGCTGGAGGAGCCGACAAGAAATGCGCCAGCCGAGGAGGATGCCGCGGCAAGGCCAAGCAGCGGCAAGGAGACAGACCTCCCCACGGCCGCGACAAGGATGAAGATGACGACGACGATGAAGATATGGATGATGACGAGACCGATGAGCAGGAGTTCCAGAAAGCCACAGAGGTCCTGTACGTTGACGGCGGTGCTTCTCTGCATACTTCACACCGCCAGCTCAAGCAGTGGGTGCGGGAAGTCAATGCGGCAGAACCACCCGTCGAGTCACGCAAGCCTCTGAAATGGTCCAGCACGCCTATCATCTTTGATATTGAGGACCACCCTGATCGCATAACTACGGTCGGGTGCTTGCCGATGTTGGTTTCACCAACTATCCCCAACCTCAAGGTCACTAAGATGCTAGTTGATGGCGGGGCCGGCTTGAACCTGATTTCCTCCGCGGTACTCCAGAAACTCCAGATCCTTGACAGCGAGCTCGAAGAGACCGGCACATTCCAAGGAATCAATCTGGGAAGGAGCAAGCCGAAGGGAAAGATCACGTTGCCGGTAACATTTGGCAGCGAGTTGAACTTCAGGACTGAGAGGGTCACTTTTGACGTTGCTGACTTTCCATTGCCCTACAATGGGATACTCGGCCGTCCAGCACTCGCCAAATTCATGGCAGCCTCTCACTATGCTTACAACATGCTGAAGATGCCAGGCCCGATAAGTGTATCTCTGTCCCTGGCGACAAGAAGGATGCTCTTATTTGCGCCGACAAGATCTACCGGGAAGCAGCAGCCGCAACAGATCTCAAGTCACTTGCCGTTGAAGCTCCCGGGGCGAAGAAGAAGACCAAGTCCGGCAAGAGGTTTGATGCCCACTCCGGCAAGCGCACCTCTTCGGAGTGCTGCGCTACCGTCGAGGACGCACCATCGAGCTCCACCGGCAAGTGTAAGAAGGCAATGGCAGCTCCACCAGAGACCAAGAAGGTGTCTGCCAAGGAGGACGGCACTGGTGGTACCTTCACCATCAGTGCCACTATCGACCCTAAATAGGAAAGCGCGCTCGTTGCTTTCCTGCGGGCGAACGTTGACGTGTTTGCATGGCAACCGTCTGACTTTCCCGGTGTTCCCAGGAAAGTAATCGAGCACCATCTGGCCGTCTGTCCTCATGCGCGGCCCGTCAAGCAGAAAGTCAGGAAGTAGGCAGTGGAGCGCCAAGAATTCATCGCAGAGGAAATCAAGAAATTGGAAGCAGCAGGCCTTGTCAGAGGAGTGCTCCATCCTACGTGGTTGGCCAACCCTGTAGTTGTTCGCAAGGCTAACGGGAAATGGAGGCTTTGTATCGACTTTACTGATGTCAATAAAGCTTGTCCCAAAGACCCATTTCCCTTGCCGCGCATCGACCAGATCGTTGACTCCACAGCCGGATGTGACTTGCTTTCATTTCTTGATGCATACTCAGGATACCATCAGATCTTCATGGCAGAAGAGGATGAGGAGAAGACCGCATTCATCACCCCATGTGGCACATACTGTTTTGTACGGATGCCTTTCGGTTTAAAGAATGCTGGTTCAACGTTTGCAAGGGTAGTCCATGACGCTTTTGAGCCAGAAATACACAGAAATGTGGAAGCCTACATGGATGACATAGTGGTCAAGAGCAAGGACAAGGCGACCCTGATTCAAGATTTAGACGAAACCTTTGCAAATCTGCGCAAGATCAACCTCAAGCTCAACCCCAAGAAATGTGTGTTTGGAGTCCCCTCCGGCAAGCTTCTCGGGTTCTTTGTGTCTCAGGCGGGAATTGAAGCCAATCCCGACAAGATCAAGGCCATTGAGCAGATTGAAGCACCAAAGCGCGTCAAGGATGTACGAAGACTTGCCGGTTGCGTAGCTGCTCTCAGCTGGTTTATCTCTAGGTCCGCTGAGCGTGCCCTGCCATTTTTCAAAATATTGAAAAAGGCAGGTCCAATGACATGGACTCCGGAGGCGGAGGCTGCGCTGCAGGACTTGAAGAGATACCTGTCCTCCACTCCAACACTTGTCGCACCTAAGCCACAAGAGAAGTTGTTGCTGTATATAGCGGCAACCAATCAAGTGGTTAGTGCTGCGTTAGTAGCGGAAAGGGAGGCGGATGATGAGCCAGCAACCACGGCAGATGGATCCAACGACAAGCAGGGGACTTCACCGGCAAGCTCTGGTCCCGACAAAGATGGATCTGCGCAGGCGCGTGAGAAGATGCAGAAATGAATGGTGCAGCACCCAGTTTACTTTGTCAGTTCCCTTCTACAGGGGGCTAGGTCAAGGTACTCTGGTGTGCAGAAATTGCTTTTCGGCCTTCTCATGGCTTCGAGAAAGCTGCGCCATTACTTCCAAGCACATGAGATCACAGTCGTCACTCGTTTTCCGCTGAAGAGGATACTGCAAAATCCAGAAGCAACAGGCAGGATTGTCAAGTGGGCACTAGAACTGTCAAGCTTTGGCCTCAAGTTTGAGAGGACTTCAACTATCCAAAGCAGAGCATTGGCGGAGTTCATAGCAGAATGGACGCCAACACAAGATGAAGAAATTCCAGAAACGAGCATCCCCGTCAAGGAAGCAAGCAAAGAATGGATGATGTACTTTGATGGTGCCTTCTCGCTGCAAGGCGCCGGTGCGGGCGTGCTACTTGTTGCACCCACCGGAGAACACCTCAAGTACATAGTCCAGATGCACTTTCCCAAGGAGCAAGCAACAAACAATACCGCAGAGTATGAAGGTTTGCTTGCCGGTCTCAGGATCGCAGCAGACCTTGGGATCAAGAAGCTCATTGTCAGGGGTGACTCACAGCTTGTCGTCCGCCAAGTGAACAAGAATTATCAGAGTCCATTGATGGAAGCTTACGATGATGAAGTGAGAAAGCTAGAAGAGCACTTTGACGGCCTACAGATGGAACATGTTCCAAGAGCTCAGAACGACATTGCCGATGGCCTGTCGAAGTGCGCCGCACTTAAGTTACCTGTGGAACCAGGGATCTTTGTGCTCAAACTGACTCAACCATCTGTAACGCCATCAACTGGACAGAGCAAGAAGAGGAAGTTGATTTCTGGTGATTATTTTCCGGCAGAGCTCCCCGAAGCCGCCGCCAAGAAAGTCCCCAAGATCAACAACAAGGGTGCTGAGGAGCAGTCTGCTCCGGCAAGCCCTAGGGTTTGTTCCGTTGAAGCAGATGCTCCCAACAGGTTTTGCTTCGGCAAGCTTGCCGGGGAACGTCAAGCTCCGGCTGAGCCGCAGGTTCTCGCCGTAGAAGCGGATGTTCCCGCAGCAGCAGATGTGCCTTTAGTCCTTGTTGTCGAGCCACAAGCTCCAGCATGGGCACAGCAGATTGTCCGTTTCCTTCAGACAGGAGAACTTCTCGAAGAACAAGAAGAAGCGGAAAGAGTAGCCCGGCAATCAAGTATGTACCAGTTTGTCGACAACACACTGTACAGAAGAAGACTCAACGGTGTGAAATTGAAGTGTATTCACCGGGAAGACGGACAAAAGCTGTTGGCAGAGATACATGGAGGCATATGTGGTCACCACATTGGCGCAAGAGCACTTGCCAGCAAAGCGTTCCAGCAAGGTTTCTTTTGGACGACGGCCCTCCAGGATGCAACTGCACAAGTAACCAAGTGTGAAGCGTTCCAGTTCCATTTCAAGCAGATACACCAGCCAGCTCAAGCTCTCCAGACGATCCCTTTATCCTAGCCATTTTCGGTCTGGGGGCTTGACATCCTCGGCCCCTTTCCCCGAGCTGTCGGGGGCTTTGAATACTTGTATGTTGCAATCGACAAGTTCACAAAGTGGCCGGAAGTGGAACCAGTGAGGAAGGTGACAACACAGTCAGCAGTCAAGTTCTTCAGGTCAATTGTTTGCCGTTTCGGGATCCCTAACAGGATCATCACCGACAACGGCACGCAATTCACGAGCCGCACCTTCATGCAGTACGTCCAAGATCTTGGCACCAAGGTCTGCTTCGCTTCTGTTGCTCATCCGAGAAGCAACGGTCAAGCGGAGAGGGCAAATGCTGAAGTGCTGCGCGGGCTCAAGACCAGGACTTTCGACAGGCTGCGCAAGTGCGGAAAGAACTGGATTGAGGAGCTGCCGGTGGTTCTTTGGTCGATCAGGACAACGCCAAATCGAGCCCCTGGCCAGACACCTTTCGCTCTAGTCTATGGAGCAGAGGTAGTTCTCCCCACGGGTCACCTCGAGTGCTCGCTTATGATGAGCTTGAGCAAGAGCAGCTGCGACAAGATGACGCGCTGCTCCTTGAGGAGGACCATCTTCAGGCTGCTGTACGAGCTGCTCGATACCAGCAAGCTTTGCGCCGCTACCATAGCCGCAAAGTTAATGCCAGAAGTTTCGAGGAAGGCGACCTTGTTCTTCGGCGTGTTCAGTCCACCAAGAATTCCAACAAGTTGACGCCGAAGTGGAAGGCCCTTACCGGGTGAAACGAGTCACTAGGCCTGGCGCTGTCGGAACCTTGAGCATCTTCGTAAGTTTTACCCGTAGGGCGCGGTTGCCGGAACCTGTTCCGGCAACCACCTTTTGTACAAGTCTTGCCGATGTTGCATGTAATCCTTTGTACAAAGCCGGGCGCAGACCCCGTGCATAAGTAAAGCTCATGTGCTCCGCACATCTTGTCAATTTCATGCTTTCTACTTCTTTTGCATGCGTTATCTGACACTTTGTGCAGCGCGTACCCCCAGTAAGCAATAACGAGCCGTAAGGCTCCATATCTTTATTTTCTCTTCTTTCTTTTTCTCAAAAAGGAAAGGAAGGTTCCTTCGCCCACAAGTTCTTCGGGGGGAAAGGAGAAGATAATGGTGTGGACCAGGCGTCGTTCAAGGAAGTTTCGCCTTACCGGAAAGCAAACGACAGAAAAGGTAAGTTGCCAAAGTTTGAGCAATCAGTTTTAATTTTTAAGTTATCTTCCTCGAACGACCCTGCTTTGTATGGAAAACCTGTGCGCGGAGGAACCAACTCGTAGCTAGTTGCGCCCTTACTTTGTTTCGAGTCTGCTCAACAACTTAAGAGGGCTGCGGCTAGTTGCGACAAGGTTTCTTGTCGGAAGCGGCACAGCCAGCAGGCTGCTGACGTCCCGCACTCAGCGCTCGCGGCCCAGGTGCCTGCGCCCACAAGTTCCCTAAAAGCGTAGGGAAAAAACATACAAAGGAAGGAATCAAGTAAAGGAAATGACATAGCAATAGCTACCCGAAATAGAGTCATATTAAAAGATAGCTTGTCGCAGCTCTAACAGGTTGTTCTCATAACATGTCCAGCAGCGACAAGAAAAAGAGAAAATGGGCGGCCTAATCTACGCGATCGCCCTCAACCCTCTTGATCCCACTCACCTTGTCCACAATGGGTGCAACAAGGGCCTTGAGCGCTTCCAGATCAGCATCCGGCGGCAGGGACCTGAGGACGTTGGTGAGGTTGAGGCCTGGGTTGCGGAAGGCCACCTTCACCAGCACCTTTTGAAGTGCTCCCACGCAGATCTTGCACGACTCGTCGGCCAGCTGCTTTGGGATCTTCTCCCGGAGTCGCTGGAGGGCCGTCGCCACGCCTTTGAAGAACAAGCTGAGCTTGGCGCTGGGTTGGAGGTGTTCGTCGGAAGAATACCCGAGATCCTCCATCCCCAGCTGCGCCAGCTCCCCGTCGATGGCTGCGGCAACATCCACGAGACCCTCTGTCTAGTGCTCCACGTTCTCCCTAAAAGCGTTCTGGGCGGCAGCAGCACTCGCCAGCAGCGCCTCATCGGCCTTGATCTTCTCCTTCAAGGCCACCTCCTGCTCCCTGGCGCCGTCCAGCGTCTGAGTCAAAGTAACCAGCTTCAACTCAAGATCTGCGTTGGAGTCCTTGGCGGCACTAAGCTCTTTGCTCCTCTCAGCGAGACGACCCTGCAGCTCGCCATGAGCGGCGGTGTCCTTCTCGCGCTCACGCTTGAGCGCAGCAAGCTCCTCGCTGCTCACCTTGAGATCGGCCTCCAGCTGCGCCATCTTCGTCTCCAGCTCTTTCTTGGCGGCCTCGGCAACTGCGGCAGCATCCTCTGCTTCCTTGAGAGCCCCGCCAAATGTTTGCTCGCGCGCGGCAAGCTCCTCCTCGTGGATGTCAAGGTTGACCTTGCGCTGCGCCAACTCGCCTTCCTGCGCAGATAGCTTCTCGGCAGCAAGCCGCTGTTGCTCTTCGACTTCAGCCTTCTTGAGGAGGAAGGCTTTACGCTCCTCGGCGAGTTGCTCCCGCTCCTCTGCCAGAGACCGAAGAGCTTCCTGGTTGAAGCCCCAGAGCTCCTCCATGCGCTTCTCGATGTCCACTCCCGCCTTCGCGACAAGCACTTCTCGGGATGCCAGCTTGGCATGTCGGGCACGGTAGAGCGACAGCAGCTTCCGCAATAGTCGCTCCTCCTCAGGCTCATCGCTGCTGCTGCTTGGCGCGTCTACCAGCGTCATCCTGGCGGAGGCGAGCACCTCTCCATGCAAGATCTCTCCTTCGACCGGCGCCCTGGAGCTTGAAGCCCAGGGGAGCTTGATGAAGATGTCTTCGCCGGCCTTCAAATAGGCGCCGGGCTGGAGCTCTTCAGAGCCTGGCGTTGCAGCAGCGGCGGAGGGATCAGCGGTCGGCGTAGCGCCTGACGCTCCTGCGGCCTCGGGGCCGTCAGTGCGATCGCCGGATCCCTCGCCAGCTTCTGCGGCGGCAGCTTTGGCGGCCTCTTCGCCGGCGAGATCATCAGTGCCGGCTTCTCCTTTGGTGGCAACGGCGTCGTCGGTATTGCTGTGCGCGTTCTCCTCGCCGGCGACCTCGGTTTCCATCGGCTTCGTGGCAGATGGATCTGACGAACGGAAAAAGGAGAAAAGTCAAGCAAATATCGAAAAAGAAAATCAGAAGAAGAAAAACCCAAGGGAAGTTTTCAAGCAAGAGGATTACCTGTACTAGGATCTGCAGTTGTGGTCTCAACCACCGGAGGGTCGCTGGTGCTGTCCCTTGCCAGAGAACTGTCCCTTGCCAGAGAATTCTCCCTTGCCGGAGAACGCTCCCTTGCCGGGGAATCCTCCCTTGGCGGTGTAGTCGAAGCAGATGGCATTTCGGGAGCGGCTTCCGGGCACTCCTGGTGAGGCTTCTCTGCTCCTACACAAACCAACAGTCAGATATCAGCAAAGAAAGAGCACCCATGCACGCCTGACAGCAGGAAGTAAACCATATACTTACGCTGGGGGCTGTGCTGGGGGCTGCTTTGAGGAATGGTTGCCGGGTCCGGCAAGGTGGTCTCGGACACGCCCCCTGCTGTCGCGGTGGGTTCGTCCTCGATGACAATCACCGGGACCTTGGCTCTCTTCGCCGCTCTCTGGGCTAGAGTCCTGAAAAGGAATGGGTTCAGAGTGAAGCAAATCAGATACAAGACAAAAGAGCAAGAATTGAAGAACTACAAGTACAGCAAAGAATCTTACTCTTTTTCTTCCTCATCGGAGCTGAGCGCGGAGAGATCGAAGTCTGGCTCGCCTCGAGTGCGACAAGGCGGAGGAGTAGGTTCCCTTGTCCGCTTGGTAGGAGCAGTAGCGATGGACCGGGAAGACCCGGCTCTAGTTGCCGCAGTGGCGTGAGGCGCTCCCGCGGCAACAGTGCTTGCCGCGGTAGAGCGTGTCACGCGGCACGGCGGCTGTTGACTCGTCTGCCGCCCCACTACGTCCCCGGCCTTGCGGAGACGCCTTTTTGGTGGAGCTGGGGGCTCCGCTTGCGGCGAGCTGGCTGAAGGTGGGGAGGAGGAGGAGCCGATCTTCAACGAGTCGCTCACGCCCTCGGCGGGCTCGCTCGACTCAGCTTCAGGCCCGACAAGCTCTTCCTCGCCGGCAAGCTCCTCTCGCTCGACAAGGCTTGCCGCCTCTGCTGCCTCTGCCTCCTCCACGGTGAATCCGAACTCGCCCGCGGCAGCGGCTGCTGCCGCCTCTTCCAGCCTAGTGGTGATGCGCTGCATCTCCGCATCGGTGGTGTCGCGAGTAAGGCTCTTCTGTTCATCGGAGCGGACCGGCACTTCTACCAATCCGTCAAAGAAATCCCGCACGACATCGTATGTAGGCTCTTGCCAAGTTGGGACAATTCCATGCGAATCGCACAGCGGCATCATGGCACGGATGCGGTCGAGCGAGGAATTGTTGCACAGCGGAACGACACCCCTCGGCAACATGAACGCTTCGGGATGCTGAGGATCGCGCTTGAACAGTTCCAGGATCATCGCGTCCAGTTCCAGGACAGTGAAGTTGAAGTTGAGGCCCGGGCGCAGCCTCATGATATCCGCCGCGTTCTGGAACTCCCAGGCGGGTCTCCTCCTCTCCTGCAGGAAGCGATGCGGCGGCGAAGAAAATCTGCGCCAACGGCGCCTACGGTGAGCCCGGCCAGCCTGAGGCGTAGGATCCGGGTGACGGCAATCTTCAGCCTATCGTCTTCCGGGGCCACGTTGCTCCAATCGTTGCCGCGCGCTATTGGGGCTTGGCGCTAGGCGGTAAATGGCTGCGGGTTCTCCTCGACAATCCAGCACCATTCTGCTCTCCATTCCTCCCACTTGTTGCGGAGCTCTCCCTCCAGATAAGCTTCCTTCTTGCCAGCTCTCGAGATCCAGGCGATTCCGCCGGATAAAGGCTCCCCTCTCTCAACTCGGCGCATAAAGAAGTGGCGGAAAAGAGCTACATTTGGATAGACTCCGACAAAGTTTTCGCAGAGATGTGCGAAAACTGCCATGGTCAGAACAGCATTGGGGGTGAAGTCAAGGAGGCGGAACCTGTAGGTGTTCATGATATCGCAGAAAAATTCAGAGAAAGGCGGGCAGAGCCCGCAGTAGAAGAACAGCGCGAAGAAAGGGTACCCATTCGGAGCCAGTTCCGAAGCGGCCGCCGGGAGTACCTTCGTATGCGGATGCGCTCGCGTCTCCGTCGACCAGAAGAGGTAGTAGTACTCCCTCAGCTCCTTCGAGGCAAGCTGGGGGGGAGATTGCCCGCTCCTTACGCAGCGCGACGAGCCGCTGCGCCTCGGCCGACTTCACGACCTTCCCCTTGTCGGCTTTCGGAGCCATGGCGGAGGTGGTGGGGGAGATCGACGGCGTTGATGATGCTGGTGGAGATGGGGGGCGGAGCGCTGCTCTCTTTCAGCTTTGGGAAGAAGGGGGGAGCAGCGGAGATTTCTGAGATTGGAGTAGCAACTGGCGAGATAAGCGAACTGCCCCTGTTTCCCCTGCTTATAAAGAGGGAGGGGGCGGGCGTTCCGTCTTTCCGAATAAAGAAACCACCCACGATCTCTCCCTCGATGCCGCATTCGACGCGTGCCGTTCGAGGAGGGCGCAGTGGAAACGGAGTGAGATACGGTGTAACCCAGGCCGCGCGTGCCCGTGCCCTGTTTTGGGCCTGGCCCAACAGCGCTCGGCACCGTGTGTGGCCAAGGCCCGGGGACTCCTAAAGATGTCGGGGGAAACTGATCCACGAACACCTATGGGACCGGCGGACCGAGCCCCTTTCGATTCGGCGAGGGGCGGAGATCGCATGAAGAGCAGATCGAGGCGAAGCACACGAGCAGTTTACCGAGCTTCAGAGCTCTCCGGAGACATAACACTCCTACTGCTGCATGTCTGAGTGTATTGAGTTCTTGCTCCGGAGCGCTGAGTGCTACAGTACACACTAGCTGCTAACGAAACCGAGTGTGAGTGTTTTTCTGCCTTCGAACCCCTTTCTACATTGCGCATGGGCCTCCTTTTATATGCTAAAGGGGTCACCGACAGGTGGCAACGTAGACAAGGGTAAAAATGGAAAAGGAATTGTGGTTGGTACAGCTACCTGTACAGTGTATCCTACCTAACCCTGACGGCAGGGGATAAAGGCATTAAATGCCTGTCTCCGTCGCCCAAACAGTGCAGAAAGGGACCGTCAGGGACGCCACCATTTTCCATGATGGCTATCTTGTCAGCGTTGCTTGCCACCGCGCACCGTTGGCCGCACAGGCTCTTGCCACGTGCGCCTGGAAAGGTCCCGGGGCGACACGTTGGTGGATGTGCTGGAGCGCGGGTACAGAGTGGTAGTTTGCCGCGGCAAGCGCCTTGCCGCGGTCGTTGTCTTGTGGCGTCCGGAAGCTTATCGCTCACCGGGCCTTGCTGGGACGCGTGGCGCGTCGCGGCAAGTTCCTTGAGATGCCTTGGTTGGCCTTCCCGGCAAGCTCCTCTTGTCGGGGCCTTGTCTCCTTGGCTTGAATACTTTGTTCTTGAATGGCTCCAAAGGAACCACGGAGGACCTTGGCGGTCACCCGGCAAGCCTTGCCGCGGGGTGCTGCAACTGCCCGTGCACAAGTTCGGGATACTAGGGTACCCCTACTCTAGTACACCGACAAATAGTATGCTAGCCTTTTAAAAAATGTATACTTTTGTACAGTAGTACTCCACTATCGGTGGATTGCGCCATGGAGCAAAAAAAGAATTTTTTTAAAAAAGGTGGTACATATAGAGAGCGCTCGTCACCAAATTATGCATATAGTACTATTAGAAAAGCTAGTATGTGCTTAATTGGGGTGCTAAATTCTATTAAAGAAATACTAGTAATAGTATGTACATACTGAAGAGTTAAAGTAACGAGAAGAAACATAACATAGTTTTGCTGGGGGCTCAGCACAACACACCCCTCAAATTAAACTAAGCACACCTGAAATTAAACTATGCAACTAATCCGGTAGACACTGCATTAGAAGTTTAGAAACGCCATGAGCAACAACACTGCCACCTTACTCGGAGTCCTCGTCCACATCCTCGACTTTGTCCTTGTCCCTCTTCCTCTTGGTCGATACTTCTATGCTTGAACCGCTAACTTGGCTGTTGCTCTTCATCCAACCCTTGTAGATATTGAAACAAAGGTAGCAATCCATTGCAGCGTAGTGGATGTGGTCTATATCTAGTACATTCCGCTGCCATGCATGACGATGAAATGTGTAATGAGGTTTCTCCAGTTTGTGGTACGAAGGATGAACCATGGCTCCTGCCAGGGTCAGCATTGAGGGCTGACGAGAGGGCACCGGCCGATTCTTCTGGAGGTCGAAGGGGTTGCCTACAACGAGGCCTATCCGACACAGGACTTCTTTGTCGTTCTTAAAGTCTACAGTAACGACTTTAACTGTTTTGTCCTCGAGGAAGTTCTTAAAATCCTGGCACTCAACGTCGGCATGGCATATGTGGTAGACCAAGCAAACATTATGTATGCAAACCTGGATCACGGCGGGCTTCTTCCTCTCTTCGTCCTTTAGATCCTTCTCTCGTCCCACGATTGTGGTGTACTCAACATCTAGCCCAGCGACCCACTCATCATGTGAGTTTTCGAACATGCGTCTGAAGTGAGAAAGGCATCCTTTCACCGTCGCGGAAGTACGGGTGTAGATGACGTCGAACTCATCGCCGGTGATGGTTCTAACCTTGTACTCACCGCTGATCGGGGAGATTTGGGACGCCATGGATTTGGGAGGAGGGTTAGGATTAGTGGAACTGCCGTAATGTGAATGGACGGGACGACTAGGAGCGAACCGCCGTAGTATTAAAGGACGTGCGGGAAAGAGTAGGAGCGAACTGCCAGCGTGCGAACGGCAGGGTAGTGGCTTTCCATTCTCCCATGATACGGGCTTCCGAGAGCCCTTGGATCTGAGATAGAACGGTTGCATGGCATGATTCTAGACCTATGGGTGAATATCCTATCCTGGAGGGTTATTCTGCAAATTTTCAGCAACTTAGCATGCGACCGTTTGATCTCAGATCCAAGGGCTGCCAGCAGCCCGTATCATGGTCGCGCCTACCACGACCGTCGCGTCGCTCGCGCGGTCACGCCCTTGGAGATTTAACACGGTGTGTTAGGATATCTGATGTTGGCATGTCATACATAGTCATCACTTAGTCACTCATACTACAACAAGGTTGGCTATAAGGTTGGCTATAAGTGTATTTTTTTTTACTCCTCTCTATCTCTTTCTTCGTACTCCTTCCGTCCCATAATATAAGAACGTTTTTGACACTAGCTAGTGTAGTGTCAAAAACTTTCTTATATAATGGGACACAGGGAGTACTAGTATTTATTGCATTTGCCAAGGAGTGACCTCTTCCAATGAAATGGTGTTGCTATGTTTGCTTCATTTAATTAGCTATAGACTTAAAATTGTCTTTTCACCTAGGTACAAGCGCTTAGCACCGTTTCTTCTTTGGGTCACCAAACTAGTCTCTCTCTTCTTGATTAACTTGCCACATCAGAATTTATGCCTATGTGGCAAGCTTAAGCACCTGTAGGAGCAAGTAAGTACAATAGTGCGCTTTACATGGCATTTTTGCATATGTGGAGGAAAGAGAGGCAAGGAAAAAGTGGAGAAGTGGGGTCTCATGCAAGAGCCAGCCTCTACTACTACATGGTGGAGCATTGGGAGAGGCACCTGTATGGAGGTGGCTAGGAATCGGGAGACTCACGCCGGTCGTAGCGCCACAGTTAAAATGATAATGGCAAGTCAAATCACGGGGCCCCACCTGTCCAGCAGTAACTCGCTGTCAAATCACACAGCCCTATGTTTGCAGCAGCCTACTCCCTCGTCTTCTCGCGTCTCTATCGAACCAACTAGGCGGAACTGTCCGCCACCTAGCAGGCAGGAAAAGCCCCGCCCTCGACTTTTAAGTAGTATACAGTATACTAATTTTGTATCCATGGATTGCGCCCGCGCCATGGAGCAAAGCGTCTAGAAAACGGCGGTACACATGTACGGAGTATACAGCATGCACGTCGCGTTCGCGTTGCACCCCAGACGGTCGGTCGGTCTGGCACGCTGCTCTCCGAATGAACGCGCGTCATATTGCGTTCGCACACACATGTGGGACGGCAATTGAGAACCGACCATAGGCACACTCCCCGGCCCCGCAAGTCGGGTGACTTAATAGAAGAGGGAGACGAGCGATAGTACTAGAGAAGTGTTGTACTACATTGGTGCCTGGACGATCCCTGCAAGACACGAAAGATCAGTTCGTCCATGCATGTGACCAGAATCCAGCTGACACGCCTGGATTGGCTATCGTCTACATATCGTGCAGGCTGTGTTGTACATGGCCGTAGTTGTGGTGAGAAATCTATAAAAAGGTTTCTTGTCATCTCGCAAAATTATGTGTCATGTGCTTCGGATCACTGCGAGGGTTAAACAGCGACAACTGAGTTGGGCTAGTCATTGGGGGCACATGCACGAACAGTGACTACTCGGCTGCCATCTAGGTCAAGCCGGCTATGTTAATTAGGATATCTATCGACGGACCCCTTTTCTACGAGTTTATCTTTAATTTGAGCTTTGTTCCTCGTCTAGTTTGTCCGTCGGCATTCTTGTTGTCTCCTTTGGGAAGTGAGGTTATGATTTCTTGTCATGTGGCATTTTTTCGTGTTATATGTTATAATCCGGCGCTTCAGATCAAAATGACGACAACTGCACCTTCGGGCCACATGCATGAATACTTCTCGACACTCATTGACAAGGTCAAGCCGGCTCCGGTAGACAAAAGAAAACTAAGTACTACTCCACTATATAGGAAGGAGCCTCCGCACTTGCTTGCTATTGTTGCTCTCTTCACAACGTCTCGGCCTCTCCAGATCTAAACACGACAACGGTGGCCACACACAGACTCTCTCTCTCTGCTCACCGCTGGTCACAGATCCAGCCGGTTCCTCTCCGCCGGGGAAGGTGAGAAGGTGCAATGTTCACGCGGTCGTCCTCGGCTATGGCTCTTACCCACAGCTGGGCGCGTCCCGATCAGCCTGCCTTGCCATTCTCTCCCAAGCACTGCTGGCGAGGGAGGGCCTTCGACCCCTTCTTCCTCGCTGTCCTAGTGTGGGCAGATCCGGCCTCCTGCCGCCCATCTAGCAACATCCCGGCGACCATCAGGTATAACTTCCTTCGAAACCGGCCTTGCTCTACTTCCCGAGCTCCTGACGTCGCTGCGTTTGTAACTTTTACTATTTCTCGGGGGCCCTCGTAGATAGGATCGATCAGCTGTTCGAAAACCACCTAATTTTTTTACGTTTAAGAGGTAAAACTATTTCATGCACTCGAATCTAGTACTACTTGGTTCAAACAAGGAAGAAAGGGGGTGGGGGTGGGGGAGGATTTGTTACCTGAATCTAGGACTTGGTCGAAAGAGGAAATAATGGGGGCGAAAAGTAGCAGAGACTGGCTATCCAACTGGTCTCTAGGTCTAATAGGGAAATAAAGGGAAACGCAGTACAAACTCAATATAAACCCGATCTATTGGTTCAAAAAGGAAAGAAAGTGGGGGCTGGGGGACAAGTCAATAGAGTAAGTCCAGCACTAGATTTGCTAGCCTCACACAGTAGAAGGTGGCTATACCGAACAAAAATGGGACCAACCCAGATATCATGTTATGATGTTTGTTGCCCCGACCCACTCTTATGTAATGCCACTGGTAAAATGTAGCAGTCGCACTATTAAAAGTAAGGACATGTTAAACCAATGTTGTTTTCAATGTAATGCCTCCAGTAATATGAATCAATGGCACCTCTTTACATGTCCTGCTAAAATTTCCCATTAAGATAAGTTGGTTATTTTCGTTAGAAATGCAACTGTCCTGGTCCGCCTACTCTCCCGTGCCCAAAGTAATGTCGTATTTAACGGTTGTCATAGTTAATCCTCAGGGACGAAGCCAGGAAAAAAGTTTGATGGGGTCATGTGTTTGGCAGTGGGTTCATCCTTCGATAAATCTTAGTGATTAGTACAAAATTAGTGAAGGATTTTCAAATTTCAATGGGGCCAACTGACCCCAATGCCTATAAGGCAGCTCCGTCCCTGTTAATCCTGATGCCCACACTAATATCTAGCAATGCCACTGCTGTAGAAATTGCTACTGTCCTTGTAGGATTGCCATTCAGATAAGGAACATGCTTCTTTTCATTTGATGCATGTTTCATCACTTGTTACTTGTTAGTCACCCTCCTTTCCACCTTTTTTGTGCAAACAGAGGTATACATTTCACGCTCTATCTTAGTTGAACTGCACAAATGATACCCAAATTATAGTTGAGCATTCCAGGAGCTTCACAACCAACATTGATGTTGCTCAATTTTATTGAAACTAATGAAGAAGAAGCTCTGTGGGTTTCGTTTTCTAATTGAAATGGAACCGGGGCTGGAGCCCTTTTCTTAAAAAATTTTTGAAGAAGAAGCTGCTAGCTCACGGGACATTGCTTCATTTAGGTGAACTGCACCAAAAGGTCCCATGAATTGAATCGTCCATGTTGGTGACTGAAAGAGCCAACTTCAGCATCCCAGTCTAAGCACCCCCGGCCTCCATCCTTGCGACGCACGGTACACCTTGTTTGCCACCTGCTCGATCCTAGTGTCACTAATAATATGAAGTAATAATACAGTTAAAATAGAGCGAGTATCATCTCTATCATTTCATTTCCAATGTAGATAAAGAAAGTGCTTCTCTTTGTTAAAGTATGTTTCATCAACTAGTCCCATTGTTAATGTTTAAGCATTTCTGCAAACTGGGGTGCTTAATTTTAGTTGGTATGTACAAAAAAAGAGATTTGAATGTCTCAAGGCGCCTCCTTGTACTATTGCTATACATTGATGTTCATCACTGGCAGAAGGTGTATCTGGGAGACTTGGGACGATGTCCAGTATGAGGCGTACCATAGGAGGCGTCGCAGGGCCCATCTTTCCCTCACAGCATGGCATACTATGATACTATCGCAATATTTTCTTCTATTTATTTTGTGTGTTTCATCAACTAGTGCCACTATAATGTAATCATGCTTTTTCATTATCTATGCAAACAGGGTTATTCAGCTGCATTTTGGTGGAACTACACAAATGTACATATGGAACTAGCATATATGCAGAGTGCAAGGTGTGCCAAGTAAAAATTACCGACACCAACCATGTTGCATGCACGCATTGGCATCCACCACAACCAGTGGGATGTGTGGTGCTCTCTATGGACGGATCTTTCTCGATAGCAAATCCTCTAACCAAATACTAGTAGCTTATACTGGTAGTTTTCTAGGGAGTACTCTTTTCTAAAAGAAGCACCAATCTATTTTTCTTTAGTTGTACACTGTGTCATAACTTTGACCCAAAGGTCCGGAGAGCTATTTTAGGGTGATTGGCGTAGTACTCGGAGACTGATTGTAAGCATGATTTTCATTAGCTGTCACACTGATTGTAAGCATGAGAAGGTGGAAGATTAGGTTAGTGCGAAGCTTACCTTAAACCCTGGAGAACATCGGGGAAGCGACGCCGCTCCATCCGGCCTCCTCTTGCGGTGGGAGAATGAATACTCCTGTGGCTCCGGCTGGCTCTGCACCCTCACGAACGGCACACCATACTCGATCGATTCGTTATCCTCTGGGTGCTCGACCTTCGACCATTACGCCCACCACCTCTGCCTGACTGTCGCCTCGGGCGAATCTGTCTGCTCCATCGCCCATATGAGATACCCGATGAACTCGGAGGACTACGGCGTGACTGCCACCGAGGAGTACATGTACATCGCCGCCCTCATCGCCGCCGTCTCGCTCTTTCGCATACATTGCCACATGGCCCGCACCATCCTCGAAATCTCCCACTCATTGTCAAACCAACTAAGGATCTCCTTCAACCTGGCTAACTTTTCCTGGTCGCCGCCGGTGATCTGCCTGATTCGCTGCTGCATCCTCTCCATAGATGTCGTTCTGAGTGGTCCGGTGCTAGCTTTGGAAGATGGGAGGAGAGACGGTGGTCTTGCAATAGAGAAGAGGGAGAGGAGAGGAGGTGGTTTTGGAATGGAGATGATGGAGAGGAGAGGAGGTGGT
>NC_041385.1:274875479-274880319 GCF_002162155.2 Triticum dicoccoides | reverse complement strand
AAGAGGGAGAGGCGAGACAGTGGTTTTGGAATGGAGATGATGGAGAGGAGAGGAGGTGGTTTTGGAATGGAGATGATGGAGAGGAGAGGAGGTGGTTTTGCAATGGAAAAGATCAGAAGAGGGAGAGGCGAGACGGTGGTTTTGGAATGGAGATGATGGAGAGGAGAGGAGGTGGTTTTGCAATGGAGAAGATCAGAAGAGGGAGAGGCGAGACGGTGGTTTTGGAATGGAGATGATGGAGAGGAGAGGAGGTGGTTTTTCAATGGAGAAGAGGGAGAGGAGCATGCGGCAGCGATTTAGGATTGGGCGAGAGGGCCGGCGCGCTGTGACTGGATCAAAATCAAAATCAATTTACCCTTCAATTAACAAAGCGACCCCACATTAACTAGTCTCCCTTTTATTCTGGGTCATAATTGACCATGATTTTTGCACATAAAATATATGTTATACGTTGCAAAAATAATATAATTTGAAAGTACATTCAGATACGAACCAAACGATACAATTTTTGGTGACATGCATTCACATTTTGCTTGTCACATACAATACGTGGTCAAACTTTGACCCAAAATACACAAAACAACAAAAAAACTACTTCCAAGACTAGCGCCGCTCTTCCGCTCTTCTCCTCTTAAACCACCGCCGCTCCTCTCCTGTTCCAATCTAAATCTAGCGCCGCTCCTCTCCTCTTCCATTTCAAAACCACCGCCCCTCCTCTCCTGTTCCAGTCCAAAACCAGCGTCGCTCCTCTCCTGTTCTAATCCAAAACCAGCACCGCTCCTCTCCTCTTCCATTCAAAAACCACCGCCGGCGAGTGAAGGTGATGTGGAGAAGTAGATCGATGGAGGAGTACAATCGATACATGAGGATCGCAGACAGCGACCCTGTGAAGCTAGCTAGGATGTTGCAGATACTGTCTTGGTTTGACAACAAGGACCAATTAGCGGCGACGGCGACATCCATGGCCAAATATCTGCAACAGAGCGAAAAGGCGGCGATACTCCCGGAGGGACTCGCGCCGGAGTACATAGAGCTCCTCCACTGGGCCATGGAGCAAACAGATTCACTGAATCCGATCGTGAGGGAGCGGTGGTGGGAGTATCGATCCCAAATGGAGCATCCATCAGGGATTGAAGGATCGAGCATCTACAGGGTGCCGTTTGTGAGGGTGTCCTGCCAGAGCGAGCCGGTGGAGTCTTCGTCGACCGAACCCAACTGTAAGAGGAGAAAAGCAGTTGGCCCGACAAGGCTTCCCCGCCATCGTCTCCCTCGCCGTTCACATCATCTCATGGGGAGGCTGTCTGCCGCCGAGGAATAGGAGGGGACTGCCCCCCAGCCCAATAGTCGGGTAGGTTATAAATTTTCAGGAGGAGCTTAGGGTTGTCAGTATTTGCAGGTTGTGAATTGTGTTTTTTGTTGTGTATTTTGAGAGTACTTTCAGATATGAATGTCTTTTGAATTTTAGATTTGCAGTATTGAGCATATGAAGAATTTTATGAATTCTAGAGATCTATTTTTAGCACTTAAAAAAATGTAGTTTCATAGGAGTATAAAAGTGCAGACGAGAAGAAACGGCAAGTTTCAGTTTCAGATAAGAAACTGCAAGTTTAGTTTCAGATAAGAAACTGCAACTTTCAGAGGCAGAGCATTTATATTAACACGGCCTTTTCAAACAGGGTTAACATCATGTTAGAAGTTTTATTCGTGATCGAAATTGGAACTACCAGCCAGTTAACATCATGCTGATCAACATTCATGCATAGCACATCTTCATATGATGCACAGTCAAAATGCCCACACAATGTTGAGTGTGCGAAACACACAGAAAATGAGGATGGAGTTTTGGCAAGTGTTGGACGTGGTTTTCGGCTGCCCCGTCTAGGCTTTCATTTTTAACATGCGCAGCCCACGACCTCGGATGGGAGGGCATGTTTGTATTTTCTTAGGGCCGTCATGTATCAACCGGCCTACGGACCTCCCATCCGAGGTTTTATTCTTGGCAGCCCAATTTATGTATTTTTTGAAGAAAATGCAGCGATCTGTTCTATTTTTCTATATAAGAATAGGAATGCCAGGTACAACTTATGTTTCCCTTTTAACTATATTATATATATTTAAATTATTTTATATGTTATTATATATTATTTTTATTGTCATCATATATTTAACAGATACTTACATATGTAAGAAAACAATATCCCACATCTTATTAACTTATAAAAATAATTTCTTAACAAATAAAATACTGGGTTGTTTTGGCACGAAAATCCTAGTGATTGTGTACAAAAGCTTGGTAAGATTTAAGGACGAATGTAATAATATCACTTATTATTTAAATATATTTATAACAAAATGCTCAGCCCTTTTTTATTTTTTGATAACATTGCTGGCCCAACCCAACATTATAATTAGAATCAGCCCAGCAAAATCGTGTATCTAGATAAAGTGCAAATGGCCTGTAATTTTTTAGGAAATAAAATAAATGGGCCGCATGAAAGCTACCTTAATTGTTCACCCAGCCCAGCTAATGGCTGTAATTCAAAAAAAAGATCAAATTGACTGTAAATTCTACCGCGCAAAAAAAAAGACTGTAAATTCTGAAAAAATGGGTTGAATACGTGCCACATTTTTAGAGGCTGAAATGTGGGCCAATAGGTCGAAGCCAACGTAAGCCGTTGTAAATTTTAGTCAACAAATGATTCTGACATGTTAGCCGTTGGATTTACATCCAACGGCCGGCATCCATCTTCAATCTCTCGTCTTCTTCCTCCAGCGCCGTCGGGACCACCTCGCGCCTCCTGCTGCTAGCAGCTCTGCTTAGCACACTTCGCTATGAAGCACTACTCCACCATTGGCCAGGCCATCCCTCCATCCCTTCACACCTCCTGTTCTTCTCCATCGACTACTGAACCACACCGCACTAGAACCAGTTAACCCTCGTACACCTCTCCGTCTGCGACTCTACTCCCGTGTCTTCCCATCTCCGGCTCGTTGCTGTCCGGGGCCTCGCCGTCGTCCACCACCTTGGATGCGCTCTGCATGGCGTGGTCAACATGGTCAATGAACGACACCATCGGAAGTAGGCTGTGCGTGGAGAGGCTGACAGCTGGGTCCACGGCCGCACACAAGGAAATGCCTCTTTATTATGCGCAAAATAATGATTCCTCCACCTGACATCTGGGACCCACCGGAAGGGCCTTTGTATTTCGCGAAAAAAACGTGCCCCCGCTGACTTGTCGGACCCACCATCTATCTTCGCATGCAAGGAAGTGCCTCCTTATTACGCACAAAAAAATGAATACTCCCCCTGCCAGCTAGAACCCAACATACTAGGAGGCTGACTTGTGGGCCTACCAAGTTGACGGGGACGGAGGGCTTTGTCAACTTAGTCAATATGAATGATTCTAGCTCCTGTTATCGTACGATGTTCATCCAACGGTTGTAGTGCTTCTTCAACCTCTGGTCTTCTTGCTCCAGCCGCCCAAACCAGCGCCGGTCGTGCCGCGTGCTCCTGCCTCCTGTGGCCGGCTGTGATGCCGCGGAGGCCTCACCACCCCCTACTACTCCCACCGCTGGCCAGGCCATCCATCTACTCACCCACACCCCCTGTTAATCTACGGCGACAACAGCCTCACACCGCAGCCGTACCAGTGAACCCTCGTACTCCTCTTCGCGTGTGCATCCACTGCTGCGTCTTCCCTATCTCCAAGTCGTCCCCTTCCTAGGCCTCGCCGTCATCCAGCACCGTGGTGCTCTCGGCGCGGCGTGGTCAACATGGTCAAGGAACGACTTCCATCGGACGTGGATTGTACGTGAAGAGGCTGACAGCTGGGTCCACGGCCGCAGCAAGGAAGTGCCTCCTTATTATGCAGAAAATAATGATTCCTCCACCTGACAGCGGGGACCCACCGGAAGGGCCGCTGTATTTCGTGAAAAAAAGTTTCCCCCTGACTGCAGGGACCCACCAGCTACATCTTCGCACGCAAGGAAATGCGTCCGGGCAAAAAAAATGATTCGCCCCCTGATTGCAGGGACCCACCAGCTACATCTTCGCACGCAAGGAAATGCGTCCGGGCAAAAAAAACGATTCACCCCCAGACTGCTGGGACCCACCAGCTACATCTTCGCACGCAAGGAAGTGCGTCCGGGCAAAAAAAAACGATTCGCCCCCTGACTGCTAGGACCCACCAGCTACATCTTCGCATGCAAAGGAAGTGTGTCTGGGCAAAAAACGATTCGCCCCTCTGTACGTATATATATACTGGTCGATGTAGAGGCGCGCACGTGTCGTAGTAGAGGCGCATATGTGTCGTAGTAGAGGCGCACACGTAGCATGTACACGTACGTACAGCGGCCAGGGTTCAAGAAAGAAAATACGGCCACGTATGTGTACATATGGGCGGGGTCTCGAACGCTTAGTCGCGCATACGTACGACGAGGGCTCGTGTTCATGGGGAGGCAACGGAATGCGTCGTCTTCATGGGGAGGCAACGAAATGCGTCATGTTCATGGGGAGGCAACGGAATGCGTCGTGTTCATGAGGAGGCAACGGAATGCGCCGTGTTAATCGGGAGGCAACGGAACGCGTGGGAGCCAACCGGCTTGGACGGAACAGGTGATGGAAACGCGGGCTGGCGTACCGCAGAATGGAGGAAACGGACCTGCTATGGTCGAAATGGGGGTCCTGTTGATCGGGAGGGGTGTGGCGTACCGCAAAACGGAGGAAACAGACCTCCTACCGTCGAAATGGGGGTCCTGTTGATCGGGAGGGGTGTGGCATGCCGCAAAACAGACGAAACAGACTTGTGTTGGAGCGCTACGGTCGAAACGGGGGTCCTGT
>NC_041385.1:274856960-274874934 GCF_002162155.2 Triticum dicoccoides | reverse complement strand
TCAGTTAGAAGCGGTAGCGAAGGAATTGCTCCATCGGGTTCAGTTAACAGCCATCGATCAATCGCTTGAGTTCAGTAACCCGTAGCCTGCAGTGCAATCGCTCGGGTTCAGTTATAGCCCAACGCCTCGCTCGGCTTCAGTTAGGAGCCAACTCCCCGCACACATGTGCATACGTATGAGAGGAACGCGCATGGCTCGGCCCCCGACCTCCCAACATAACCGGCAACTCCTCGAAATTCCCCCCCCCCTCGCTTCTACCATGGTATTTTCCGTCATGGACGGCCCAAAGAATGTCATGCAGCTGCGTCTCCAGCCCGCCCAGGACAAAAAGCCCATTTTTGTCATGATTTTTTGTCATAGAAGTAGGAGCCCACCACATCTATGATGATACCGGGTTTTGTCACAATTATCGTCATAGAAGTGTCATATGTATGACAGAAAAAAATCGTTCGACCCAAAATGTCACGGCTGTGTCTTTTTTTGTAGTGTGTGCAGTTTTCTATTCCTGAAAATAAGATGAATTGCAATTGTTTGATGACTAAGAATGAAGTTTGCTAGTTTTTAAGAAAGTTTATGGTCTATGCTTTAACATGTGAATTGCTTGTTACTTGTTCGTGAGAAGTTTTATGAGATGAACTACTGTTATGACATATAATCATGCTAGAAAAGGTGATTGAAATTATCATTGATCAAACTAGTGCACCTGCTAGCATTCACACTTCATAAATTCTTTCTTTTATCATTTACCTACTCGAGACGAGCAGGACATAAGCTTGGGGATGCTGATACGTCTCCAACGTATCTATAATTTATGAAGCATTCATGCTATATTATTATGTGTATTGAATGATTATGGGCTTTATTATACCCTTTTATATTACTTTTGGGACTAACCTATTAACCGGAGGCCCAGCCCATATTGCTGTTTTATTGCCTGTTTTAGTATTTCGAAGAAAAGGAATATCAAACGGAGTCCAAACGGAATGAAACCTTCAGCAGCGTGATTTTTGGAACGAACGTGACCCGGGTAACTTGGAGTGCAAGCCAGGGGAGCATCGAGGAAGCCACAAGATAGGGGGGCGCGCCCACCCCCCTGGGCGCTCCCTACCCTCTCGTGGGCCCCTCGAGGCTCACCCGACCGACTTATTTCGCCTATATAAGCCTACGTACCCTAAAAACATTGATAACAAAGATTAAGAGTTCCGCCGCCGCAAGCCACTATAGCCACCAAAAACATCTCGGGAGTCAGTTCCGGCACCCTGCCGGAGGGGGAACCCATCACCTGTGCCCATCTTCATCATCTCGGCGTTATCCATAACAAGGAGGGAGTAGTTCACCCTCGGGGTTGAGGGTATGTACCAGTAGCTATGTGTTTGATCTCTCTCTCTCTCTCTCGTGTTCTCTCTATGGCACAATCTTGATGTATCGCGAGCTTTGCTATTATAGTTGGATCTTATGATGTTTCTCCCCCTCTACTCTCTTGTGATGAATGAGTTTTCCTCTTGAAGTTATCTTATCGGATTGAGACTTTAATGATTTGAGAACACTTGATGTATGTCTTGCTGTGCTTATCTGTGGTGACAATGGGATACCACGTGCCACTTGATGTATGTTTTGGTGATCAACTTGCGGGTTCCGCCCATGAACCTATGCATAGGGCTTGGCACATGTTTTCGTCTTGACTCTCCGGTAGATACTTTGGGGCACTCTTTGAAGTACTTTTGTGTTGGTTGAATAGATGAATCTGACATTGTGTAATGCATATCGTATAATCATGCCCACGGATACTTGAGGTGACAATGGAGTATCTAGGCGACATTAGGGTTTTGGTTGATTTGTGTCTTAAGGTGTTATTCTAGTACGAACTCTTGAATAGATTGATCCGAAAGAATAACTTTGAGGTGGTTTCGTACCCTACCATAATCTCTTCGTTTGTTCTCCGCTATTAGTGGCTTTGGAGTGACTCTTTGTTGCATGTTGAGGGATTCTTATATGATCTATCTATGTTATTATTGTTGAGAGAACTTGCACTAGTGAAAGTATGAACCCTATGCCTTGTTTCCAAGCATTGCAATACCGTTCATGCTCACTTTTATCATTAGTTACCTTGCTGTTTTTATAATTTCGGATTACAAAAACCTTTATCAACTATCCATATTGCACTTGTATCACCATCTCTTCGCCGAACTAGTGCACCTATACAATTTATCATTGTATTGGGTGTGTTGGGGAAACAAGAGACTCTTTGTTACTTGGTTGCAGGGTTGTTTGAGAGAGACCATCTTCATCCTACGCCTCCCACGGATTGATAAACCTTAGGTCATCCACTTGAGGGAAATTTGCTACTGTCCTACAAACCTGTGCACTTGCAGGCCCAAGAACGTCTACAAGAAGAAGGTTGTGTAGTAGACATCATGTACCCGTAGCTATGTCTTTGATCTCTCTCTCTCTCTCTCTCTCTCTCTCGTGTTCTCTCTATGGCATGATCTTGATGTATCGCGAGCTTCTCTATTATAGTTGGATCTTATGATGTTTCTCCCCCTCTACTCTCTTGTGATGAATTGAGTTTTCCCTTTGAAGTTATCTTGTCGGTTTGAGTCTTTAAGGATTTGAGAACACTTGATGTATGTCTTGCCGTGCTTATCTGTGGTGACAATGGGATATCACGTGCCACTTGATGTATGTTTTGGTGATCAACTTGCTGGCTCCGCCCATGAACCTATGCATAGGGGTTGGCACAAATTTTCGTCTTGACTCTCTGGTAGAAACTTTGGGGCACTCTTTGAAGTACTTTGTGTTGGTTGAATAGATGAATCTCAGATTGTGTGATGCATATCGTATAATCATGCCCACGGATACTTTAGGTGACAACGGAGTATGTAGGTGATATTAGGGTTTTGGTTGATTTGTGTCTTAAGGTGTTATTCTAGTACGAACTCTTGAATAGATTGATCCGAAACAATAACTTTGAGGTGGTTTCGTACCCTACCATAATCTCTTTGTTTGTTCTCCGCTATTCGTGGCTTTGGAGTGAATCTTTGTTGCATGTTGAGGGATTGTTATATGATCTATCTATGTTATTATTGTTGAGAGAACTTGCACTAGTGAAAGTATGAACCATATGCCTTGTTTCCTACCATTGCAATACCGTTCACGCTCACTTTTATCATTAGTTGCCTTGCTGTTTTTATAATTTTGGATTACAAAAACCTTTATCAACTATCCATATTGCACTTGTATCACCATCTCTTCGCCGAACTAGTGCACCTATACAATTTATCATTGTATTGGGTGTGTTGGGGACACAAGAGACTCTTTGTTACTTGGTTGCAGGGTTGTTTCAGATAGACCATCTTCATCCTACGCCTCCCATGGATTGATAAACCTTAGGACATCCACTTGATGGAAATTTGCTACTGTCCTACAAACCGGTGCACTTGCAGGCCCAACAACGTCTACAAGAAGAAGGTTGTGTAGTAGACATCATGTACCAGTAGCTATGTGTTTGATCTCTGTCTCTCTTGTGTTCTCTCTATGGCACGATCTTGATGTATCGCGAGCTTTGCTATTATAGTTGGATCTTATGATGTTTCTCCCCCTCTATTCTCTTGTGATGAATTGAGTTTTCCCTTTGAAGTTATCTTGTCGGATTGAGTCTTTAAGGATTTGAGAACACTTGATGTATGTCTTGCCGTGCTTATCTGTGGTGACAATGGGATATCACATGCCACTTGATGTATGTTGTGGTGATCAACTTGTGGGTTCTGCCCATGAACCTATGCATAGGGGTTGGCACACGTTTTCGTCTTGACTCTCTGGTAGAAACTTTGGGGCACTCTTTGAAGTACTTTGTGTTGGTTGAATAGATGAATCTGAGATTGTGTGATGTATATCGTATAATCATGCCCACGGATACTTTGGGTGACAATGCAGTATCTAGGTGACATTAGGGTTTTGGTTGATTTGTGTCTTAAGGTGTTATTCTAGTACGAACTCTTGAATAGATTGATCTGAAAGAATAACTTTGAGGTGCTTTCCTACCCTACCATAATCTCTTTGTTTGTTCTCCGCTATTAGTGGATTGGAGTGACTCTTTGTTGCATGTTGAGGGATTGTTATATGATCTATCTATGTTATTATTGTCGAGAGAACTTGGACTAGTGAAAGTATGAAACCTATGCCTTGTTTCCTACCATTGAAATACCATTCACGCTCACTTTTATCATTAGTTACCTTGCTGTTTTTATAATTTCAGATTACAAAAACCTTTATCAACTATCCATATTGCACTTGTATCACCATCTCTTCACCGAACTAGTGCACCTATACAATTTATCATTGTATTGGGTGTCTTGGGGACACAAGAGACTATTTGTTATTTGGTTGCAGGGTTGTTTGAAAGAGACCATCTTCATCCTACGCCTCCCGCGGATTGATAAACCTTAGGTCATCCACTTGAGGGAAATTTTCTACTGTCCTACAAACATGTGCACTTGCAATACCAACAACGTCTACAAGAAGAAGGTTGTGGAGTAGACATCATGTGCCAGTTGCTATGTGTTTGATCTCTCTCTCTTGTGTTCTCTCTGTGGCACAATCTTGATGTATCGCGAGCTTTGCTATTATAGTTGGATCTTATGATGTTTCTCCCCCTCTACTCTCTTGTGATGAATTGAGTTTTCCCTTTGAAGTTATCTTGTCGGTTTGAGTCTTTAAGGATTTGAGAACACTTGATGTATGTCTTGCCGTGCTTATCTGTGGTGACAATGGGATATCACGTGCCACTTGATGTATGTTTTGGTGATCAACTTGCTGGCTCCGCCCATGAACCTATGCATAGGGGTTGGCACATGTTTTTGTCTTGACTCTCTGGTAGAAACTTTGGGGCACTCTTTGAAGTACTTTGTGTTGGTTGAATAGATGAATCTGAGATTGTGTGATGCATATTCTATAATCAAGCCCACGGATACTTTAGGTGACAATGGAGTATGTAGGAGATATTAGGGTTTTGGTTGATTTGTGTCTTAAGGTGTTATTCTAGTACGAACTCTCGAATAGATTGATCCGAAAGAATAACTTTGAGGTGGTTTCGTACCCTACCATAATCTCTTTGTTTGTTCTCCACTATTAGTGGCTTTGGAGTGAATCTTTGTTGCATGTTGAGGGATTGTTATATGATCTATCTATGTTATTATTGTTGAGAGAACTTGCACTAGTGAAAGTATGAACCCTATGCCTTGTTTCCTACCATTGCAATACCGTTCACGCTCACTTTTATCATTAGTTACCTTGCTGTTTTTCTAATTTCGGATTACAAAAACCTTTATCAACTATCCATATTGCACTTGTATCACCATCTCTTCGCCGAACTAGTGCACCTATACAATTTATAATTGTATTGGGTGTGTTGGGGACACAAGAGACTCTTTGTTACTTGGTTGCAGGGTTGTTTGAGATAGACCATCTTCATCCTATGCCTCCCACAGATTGATAAACCTTAGGTCGTCCA
This sequence comes from Triticum dicoccoides, assembly GCF_002162155.2. Classification (NCBI taxonomy): domain Eukaryota; kingdom Viridiplantae; phylum Streptophyta; class Magnoliopsida; order Poales; family Poaceae; genus Triticum; species Triticum dicoccoides. The sequence goes on along the minus strand of NC_041385.1, from coordinate 274,869,425 downwards.
CTTGAGGGAAATTTGCTACTGTCCTACAAACCTGTGCACTTGCAGGCCCAACAACGTCTACAAGAATAAGGTTGTGTAGTAGACATCATGTACCAGTAGCTATGTGTTTGATCTCTCTCTCTCTCTCTCGTGTTCTGTCTATGGCACGATCTTGATGTATCGCGAGCTTTGCTATTATAGTTGGATCTTATGATGTTTCTCCCCCTCTACTCTCTTTTGATGAATTGAGTTTTCCCTTTGAAGTTATCTTGTCGGATTGAGTCTTTAAGGATTTGAGAACACTTGTTGTATGTCTTGCCGTGCTTATCTGTGGTGACAATGGGATATCACATGCCACTTGATGTATGTTCTGGTGATCAACTTGTGGGTTCTGCCCATGAACCTATGCATAGGGGTTGGCACACGTTTTCGTCTTGACTCTCCGGTAGAAACTTTAGGGCACTCTTTGAAGTACTTTGTGTTGGTTGAATAGATGAATCTGAGATTGTGTGATGCATATCGTATAATCATGCCCACGGATACTTTAGGTGACAATGCAGTATCTAGGTGACATTAGGGTTTTGGTTGATTTGTGTCTTAAGGTGTTATTCTAGTACGAACTCTTGAATAGATTGATCTGAAAGAATAACTTTGAGGTGGTTTCCTACCCTACCATAATCTCTTTGTTTGTTCCACGCTATTAGTGGATTTGGAGTGACTCTTTGTTGCATGTTGAGGGATTGTTATATGATCTATCTATGTTATTATTGTTGAGAGAACTTGCACTAGTGAAAGTATGAACCCTATGCCTTGTTTCCTACCATTGAAATACCGTTCACGCTCACTTTTATCATTAGTTACCTTGCTGTTTTTATAATTTCAGATTACAAAAACCTTTATCAACTATCCATATTGCACTTGTATCACCATCTCTTCGCCGAACTAGTGCACCTGTACAATTTATCATTGTATTGGGTGTCTTGGGGACACAAGAGACTCTTTGTTATTTGGTTGCAGGGTAGTTTGAGAGAGACCATCTTCATCCTACGCCTCCCGCGGATTGATAAACCTTAGGTCATCCACTTGAGGGAAATTTGCTACTGTCCTACAAACATGTGCACTTGCAATCCCAACAACGTCTAAAAGAAGAAGGTTGTGTAGTAGACATCATGTGCCAGTTGCTATGTGTTTGATCTCTCTCTCTCGTGTTCTCTCTATGGCACAATCTTGATGTATCGCGAGCTTTGCTATTATAGTTGGATCATACCCCCTCTACTCTCTTGTGATGAATTGAGTTTTCCCTTTGAAGTTATCTTTTCGGTTTGAGTCTTTAAGGATTTGAGAACACTTGATGTATGTCTTGCCGTGCTTATCTGTGGTGACAATGGGATATCACGTGCCACTTGATGTATGTTCTGGTGATCAACTTGCTGGCTCCGCCCATGAACCTATGCATAGGGGTTAGCACACGTTTTCGTCTTGACTCTCTGGTAGAAACTTTGGGGCAGTCTTTGAAGTACTTTGTGTTGGTTGAATAGATGAATCTGAGATTGTTTGATGCATATCGTATAATCATGCCCATGGATACTTGAGGTGACAATGGAGTATGTAGGTGATATTATGGTTTTGGTTGATTTGTGTCTTAAGGTGTTATTCTAGTACAAACTCTTCAATAGATTGATCTGAAAGAATAACTTTGAGGTGGTTTCCTACCCTACCATAATCTCTTTGTTTGTTCTACTCTATTAGTGGCTTTGGAGTAAATCTTTGTTGCATGTTGAGGGATTGTTATATGATCTATCTATGTTATTATTGTTGAGAGAACTTGCACTAGTGAAAGTATGAACCCTATGCCTTGTTTCCTACCGTTGTAATACCGTTCACGCTCACTTTTATCATTAGTTACCTTGCTGTTTTTATAATTTCGGATTACAAAAACCTTTATCAACTATCCATATTACACTTGTATCACCATCTCTTCGCCGAACTAGTGCACCTATACAATTTATCATTGTATTGGGTGTCTTGGGGACACAAGAGACTCTTTGTTATTTGGTTGCAGGGTTGTTTGAGGGAGACCATCTTCATCCTACGCCTACCACGGATTGATAAACCTTAGGTCATCCACTTGAGGGAAATTTTCTACTGTCCTACAAACATGTGCACTTGCAATCCCAACAACGTCTACAAGAAGAAGGTTGTGTAGTAGACATCATGTGCCAGTTACTATGTGTTTGATCTCTCTCTCTCTCTCTCGTGTTCTCTCTATGGCACGATCTTGATGTATCGCGAGCTTTGCTATTATAGTTGGATCTTATGATGTTTCTCCCCCTCTACTCTCTTGTGATGAATTGAGTTTTCCCTTTGAAGTTATCTTGTCGGTTTGAGTCTTTAAGGATTTGAGAACACTTGATGTATGTCTTGCCGTGCTTATCTGTGGTGACAATGGGATATCACGTGCCACTTGATGTATGTTTTGGTGATCAACTTGCTGGCTCCGCCCATGAACCTATGCATAGGGGTTGGCACACGTTTTCGTCTTGATTCTCCGGTAGAAACTTTGGGGCACTCTTTGAAGTACTTTGTGTTGGTTGAATAGATGAATCTGAGATTGTGTGATGCATATCGTATAATCATGCCCACGGATACTATAGGTGACAATGGAGTACGTAGGTGACATTAGGGTTTTGGTTGATTTGTGTCTTAAGGTGTTATTCTAGTACGAACTCTTGAATAGATTGATCCGAAAGAATAACTTTGAGGTGGTTTCGTACCCTACCATAATCTCTTCGTTTGTTCTCCGCTATTAGTGGCTTTGGAGTGAATCTTTGTTGCATGTTGAGGGATTGTTATATGATCTATCTATGTTATTATTGTTGAGAGAACTTGCACTAGTGAAAGCATGAACCCTATGCCTTGTTTCCTACCATTGCAATACCATTCACGCTCACTTTTATCATTAGTTACCTTGCTGTTTTTCTAATTTCGGATTACAAAAACCTTTATCAACTATCCATATTGCACTTGTATCACCATCTCTTCGCCGAACTAGTGCACCTATACAATTTATCATTGTATTGGGTGTGTTGGGGACACAAGAGACTCTTTGTTACTTGGTTGCAGGGTTGTTTGAGATAGACCATCTTCATCCTACGCCTCCCACAGATTGATAAACCTTAGGTCATCCACTTGAGGGAAATTTGCTACTATCCTACAAACCTGTGCACCTGCAGGCCCAACAACGTCTACAAGAAGAAGGTTGTGTAGTAGACATCATGTGCCAGTTGCTATGTGTTTGTTCTCTCTCTCTCGTGTTCTCTATGGCACGATCTTGATGTATCGCGAGCTTTGCTATTATAGTTGGATCTTATGGTGTCTCTCCCCCTCTAGTCTCTTGTGATGAATTGAGTTTTCGCTTTGAAGTTATCTTGTCGGTTTGAGTCTTTAAGGATTTGAGAACACTTGATGTATGTCTTGCCGTGCTTATCTGTGGTGACAATGGGATATCACGTGCCACTATATGTATGTTTTGGTGATCAACTTGCGGGCTCCGCCCATGAACCTATGCATAGGGGTTAGCACATGTTTTCGTCTTGACTCTCTGGTAGAAACTTTGGGGCACTCTTTGAAGTACTTTGTGTTGGTTGAATAGATGAATCTAAGATTGTGTGATGCATATCGTATAATCATGCCCACGGATACTTGAGGTGACAATGGAGTATGTAGGTGATATTAGGGTTTTGGTTGATTTGTGTCTTAAGGTGTTATTCTAGTACGAAGTCTTGAATAGATTGATCCGAAAGAATAACTTTGAGGTGGTTTCGTACCCTACCATAATCTCTTTGTTTGTTCTCCGCTATTAGTGGCTTTGGAGCGAATCTTTGTTGCATGTTGAGGGATTGTTATATGATCTATCTATGTTATTATTGTTGAGAGAACTTGCACTAGTGAAAGTATGAACCCTATGCCTTGTTTCCTACCATTGCAATACCGTTCACACTCACTTTTATCATTAGTTACCTTGCTGTTTTTATAATTTCGGATTACAAAAACCTTTATCAACTATCCATATTGCACTTGTATCACCATCTCTTCGCCGAACTAGTGCACCTATACAATTTATCATTGTATTGTGTGTTTTGGGGACACAAGAGACTCTTTGTTACTTGGTTGCAGGGTTGTTTGAGAGACACCATCTTCATCCTACGCCTCCCAGGGATTGATAAACCTTAGGTCATCCACTTGAGGGAAATTTGCTACTGTCCTACAAACCTGTGCACTTGCAGGCCCAACAACGTCTACAAGAAGAAGGTTGTGTAGTAGACATCATGTACCAGTAGCTACGTGTTTGATCTCTCTCTCTCTCTCGTGTTCTCTCTATGGCACGATCTTGATGTATCGCGAGCTTTGCTATTATAGTTGGATCTTATGATGTTTCTCCCCCTCTACTCTCTTGTGATGAATTGAGTTTTCCCATTGAAGTTATCTTGTCGGATTGAGTCTTTAAGGATTTGAGAACACTTGATGTATGTCTTGCCGTGCTTATCTGTGGTGACAATGGGATATCACATGCCACTTGATGTATGTTCTGGTGATCAACTTGTGGGTTCTGCCCATGAACCTATGCATAGGGGTTGGCACACGTTTTCGTCCTGACTCTCCGGTAGAAACTTTGGGGCACTCTTTGAAGTACTTTGTGTTGGTTGAATAGATGAATCTGAGATTGTGTGATGCATATCGTATAATCATGCCCACGGATACTTTAGGTGACAATGCAGTATCTAGGTGACATTAGGGTTTTGGTTGATTTGTGTCTTAAGGTGTTATTCTAGTACGAACTCTTGAATAGATTGATCTAAAAGAATAACTTTGAGGTGGTTTCCTACCCTACCATAATCTCTTCGTTTGTTCTCCGCTATTAGTGGATTTGGAGTGACTCTTTGTTGCATGTTGGGGGATTGTTATATGATCTATCTATGTTATTATTGTTGAGAGAACTTGCACTAGTGAAAGTATGAACCCTATGCCTTGTTTCCTACCATCGAAATACCGTTCACGCTCACTTTTGTCATTAGTTACCTTGCTGTTTTTATAATTTCAGATTACAAAAACCTTTATCAACTATCCATATTGCACTTGTATCACCATCTCTTCGCCGAACTAGTGCACCTATACAATTTATCATTGTATTGGGTGTCTTGGGGACACAAGAGACTCTTTGTTATTTGGTTGTAGGGTTGTTTGAGAGAGACCATCTTCATCCTACGCCTCCCACGGATTGATAAACCTTAGGTCATCCACTTGAGGGAAATTTGCTACTGTCCTACAAACCTGTGCACTTGCAATCCCAACAACAACTACAAGAAGAAGGGTTTGTAGTAGACATCATGTGCCACTTGCTATGTGTTTGTTCTCTCTCTCTCTCGTGTTCTCTATGGCACGATCTTGATGTATCGCGAGCTTTGCTATTATAGTTGGATCTTATGATGTTTCTCCCCCTCTACCCTCTTGTGATGAATTGTGTTTTCCCTTTGAAGTTATCTTGTCGGATTGAGTCTTTAAGGATTTGAGAACACTTGATGTATGTTTTACCGTGCTTATCTGTGGTGACAATGGGATATCACGTGCCACTTGATGTATGTTTTGGTGATCAACTTGCGGGCTCCGCCCATGAACCTATGCATAGGGGTTGGCACACGTTTTTGTCTTGACTCTCCGGTAGAAACTTTGGGGCACTATTTGAAGTACTTTGTGTTGGTTGAATAGATGAATCTGAGATTGTGTGATGCATATCGTATAATCATGCCCACGGATACTTGAGGTGACAATGGAGTACGTAGGTGACATTAGGGTTTTGGTTGATTTGTGTCTTAAGGTGTTATTCTAGTACGAACTCTTGAATAGATTGATCCGAAAGAATAACTTTTAGGTGGTTTCGTACCCTACCATAATCTCTTCGTTTGTTCTCCGCTATTAGTGGCTTTGGAGTGAATCTTTGTTGCATGTTGACGGATCGTTATATGATCTATCTATGTTATTATTGTTGAGAGAACTTGCACTAGTGAAAGCATGAACCCTATGCCTTGTTTCCTACCATTGCAATACCATTCACGCTCACTTTTATCATTAGTTACCTTGCTGTTTTTCTAATTTCGGATTACAAAAACCTTTATCAACTATCCATATTGCACTTGTATCACCATCTCTTCGCCGAACTAGTGCACCTATACAATTTATCATTGTATTGGGTGTGTTGGGGACACAAGAGACTCTTTGTTACTTGGTTGCAGGGTTGTTTGAGATAGACCATCTTCATCCTACGCCTCCCACAGATTGATAAACCTTAGGTCATCCACTTGAGGGAAATTTGCTACTATCCTACAAACCTGTGCACCTGCAGGCCCAACAACGTCTACAAGAAGAAGGTTGTGTAGTAGACATCATGTGCCAGTTGCTATGTGTTTGTTCTCTCTCTCTCGTGTTCTCTATGGCACGATCTTGATGTATCGCAAGCTTTGCTATTATAGTTGGATCTTATGGTGTCTCTCCCCCTCTAGTCTCTTGTGATGAATTGAGTTTTCGCTTTGAAGTTATCTTGTCGATTTGAGTCTTTAAGGATTTGAGAACACTTGATGTATGTCTTGCCGTGCTTATCTGTGGTGACAATGGGATATCACGTGCCAATATATGTATGTTTTGGTGATCAACTTGCGGGCTCCGCCCATGAACCTATGCATAGGGGTTAGCACACGTTTTCGTCTTGACTCTCTGGTAGAAACTTTGGGGCACTCTTTGAAGTACTTTGTGTTGGTTGAATAGATGAATCTAAGATTGTGTGATGCATATCGTATAATCATGCCCACGGATACTTGAGGTGACAATGGAGTATGTAGGTGATATTAGGGTTTTGGTTGATTTGTGTCTTAAGGTGTTATTCTAGTACGAACTCTTGAATAGATTGATCCGAAAGAATAACTTTGAGGTGGTTTCGTACCCTGCCATAATCTCTTTGTTTGTTCTCCGCTATTAGTGGCTTTGGAGCGAATCTTTGTTGCATGTTGAGGGATTGTTATATGATCTATCTATGTTATTATTGTTGAGAGAACTTGCACTAGTGAAAGTATGAACCCTATGCCTTGTTTCCTACCATTGCAATACCGTTCACACTCACTTTTATCATTAGTTACCTTGCTGTTTTTATAATTTCGGATTACAAAAACCTTTATCAACTATCCATATTGCACTTGTATCACCATCTCTTCGCCGAACTAGTGCACCTATACAATTTATCATTGTATTGGGTGTGTTGGGGACACAAGAGACTCTTTGTTACTTGGTTGCAGGGTTGTTTGAGAGACACCATCTTCATCCTACGCCTCCCAGGGATTGATAATCCTTAGGTGATCCACTTGAGGGAAATTTGCTACTGTCCTACAAACATGTGCACTTGCAGGCCCAACAACGTCTACAAGAAGAAGGTTGTGTAGTAGACATCATGTACCAGTAGCTATGTGTTTGATCTCTCTGTCTCTCGTGTTCTCTCTATGGCACGATCTTGATGTATCGCGAGCTTTGCTATTATAGTTGGATCTTATGATGTTTCTCCCCCTCTACTCTCTTGTGATGAATTGAGTTTTCCCATTGAAGTTATCTTGTCAGACTGAGTCTTTAAGGATTTGAGAACACTTGATGTATGTCTTGCCGTGCTTATCTGTGGTGACAATGGGATATCACATGCCACTTGATGTATGTTCTGGTGATCAACTTGTGGGTTCTGCCCATGAACCTATGCATAGGGGTTGGCACACGTTTTCGTCTTGACTCTCCGGTAGAAACTTTGGGGCACTCTTTGAAGTACTTTGTGTTGGTTGAATAGATGAATCTGAGATTGTGTGATGCATATCGTATAATCATGCCCACGGATACTTTAGGTGACAATGCAGTATCTAGGTGACATTAGGGTTTTGGTTGATTTGTGTCTTAAGGTGTTATTCTAGTACGAACTCTTGAATAGATTGATCTGAAAGAATAACTTTGAGGTGGTTTCCTACCCTACCATAATCTCTTCGTTTGTTCTCCGCTATTAGTGGATTTGGAGTGACTCTTTGTTGCATGTTGGGGGATTGTTATATGATCTATCTATGTTATTATTGTTGAGAGAACTTGCACTAGTGAAAGTATGAACCCTATGCCTTGTTTCCTACCATCGAAATACCGTTCACGCTCACTTTTGTCATTAGTTACCTTGCTGTTTTTATAATTTCAGATTACAAAAACCTTTATCAACTATCCATATTGCACTTGTATCACCATCTCTTCGCCGAACTAGTGCACCTATACAATTTATCATTGTATTGGGTGTCTTGGGGACACAAGAGACTCTTTGTTATTTGGTTGCAGGGTTGTTTGAGAGAGACCATATTCATCCTACGCCTCCCACGGATTGATAAACCTTAGGTCATCCACTTGAGGGAAATTTGCTACTGTCCTACAAACCTGTGCACTTGCAATCCCAACAACAACTACAAGAAGAAGGTTGTGTAGTAGACATCATGTGCCACTTGCTATGTGTTTGTTCTCTCTCTCTCGTGTTCTCTATGGCACGATCTTGATGTATCGCGAGCTTTGCTATTATAGTTGGATCTTATGATGTTTCTCCCCCTCTACCCTCTTGTGATGAATTGTGTTTTCCCTTTGAAGTTATCTTGTCGGATTGAGTCTTTAAGGATTTGAGAACACTTGATGTATGTTTTACCGTGCTTATCTGTGGTGACAATGGGATATCACGTGCCACTTGATGTATGTTTTGGTGATCAACTTGCGGGCTCCGCCCATGAACCTATGCATAGGGGTTGGCACACGTTTTCGTCTTGACTCTCCGGTAGAAACTTTGGGGCACTCTTTGAAGTACTTTGTGTTAGTTGAATAGATGAATCTGAGATTGTGTGATGCATATCGTATAATCATGCCCACGGATACTTGAGGTGACAATGGAGTATCTAGGTGATATTAGGGTTTTGGTTGATTTGTGTCTTAAGGTGTTATTCTAGTACGAACTCTTGAATAGATTAATCCGAAAGAATAACTTTGAGGTGGTTTCATACCCTACCATAATCTCTTTGTTTGTTCTCCGCTATTAGTGGCTTTGGAGTGAATCTTTGTTGCATGTTGAGGGATTGTTATATGATCTATCGATGTTATTATTGTTGAGAGAACTTGCACTAGTGAAAGTATGAACTCTATGTGTTGTTTCCTACCGTTGCAATACCGTTTGTGCTCACTTTTATCATTAGTTACCATGCTGTTTTTATATTTTCAGATTACAAAAACCTATATCTATCATCCATATTGCACTTGTATCACCATCTCTTCGCCGAGCTAGTGCACCTATACAATTTACCATTGTATTGGGAGTGTTGGGGACACAAGAGACTCTTTGTTATTTGGTTGCAGGGTTGTTTGAGAGAGTCCATCTTCATCCTACGCCTCCCACAGATTGATAAACCTTAGGTCATCCACTTGAGGGAAACTTTCTACTGTCCTACAAACCTGTGCACTTGCAGGCCCAACAACGTCTACAAGAAGAAGGTTCTGTAGTAGACATCAACTGGATAGCCTAGCCACGTGAACGGGTCTTCCTTCCCAGCATCTCGTGGATCGTGTGCTCGCCCTAGCTACACATCGCTTGCAGCTTCCTCATCAGCTAGTAGCATATTTAAACTAGCGGCTCCCAGTTAAGCCCGAGGAGCCGGAAAACCTGGCAGGGCATTGGGAACTGTGCAATATGGCTCTGTACGTAAATTGCTCTACTACTACTTTGTAGCTTGTGGCGTTGCACGCATGGACTTCACTCCATTATCGGCTCTACTCCCTCCGTCGAAGTGAATAAGTCATCTTAGGTTATGCACCATGACCTAGGAGGAGGGGAAAACGAGAGAACTTAATGTTTATTTTCTAATTAATAGCATTGCATGCAATGAACTAACCACTGCATGTCATGGTTGGTAGTCTCAAGTCAATGAAAGCATGCAAGCCCCGCATCTCTTATTGGTTGATATGTCAAGAAACAAGAAACGAGGTGGGAATTAATGCACCACGCCTAAGTGTTTTGGGATTATTTGGTTTTCGTAAGGTGACTTATACACCTAGACGGAGGGAGTATAAAAGAAATTCCTCTTGACGTGTTTTTTTTGAAACGGAGGCAAAAGCTTTGCCTCATCTCATTCATAAAGAAGGAACTACTAACAAAGTTTGACGAGATCCATTACACCTCCACAAATGGAAGCGAAAAGCCTAGTCTCGTTGTATCAAATAACTCAAATGTTCTACCCCCGCAGTAACCATTGTTGATAAACAGGCTGCTAGTGTGTGCGTGAGAGGAGCAACTGAGTAGGCCAGCTACGTGAGAGGAGCGGCTGAATAGAGCACCGAGAGTACCCACTAGTCCACTACATAGGTGTACTTTCCCTGCATTGATAGTACAACAATCGTTCTAGAGAACAGTAGTACCGTCCACTTCCAACTGTAGCTCCTTGGCCTTGGGATTCAAGAGTTCAAAACTGGTGCGCTATACTAGTAGTACAGTACATCGCACTACTAGCTGAGAAAGTAGTACTTGTACTGCTATACGAGTACATACTCCTCCGTCACATAATGTAAGACGTTTTTTGACACTAGTTGGATGTACAAAAAATAGCAAAAACATACCCAAAAAATTTTAATCCACGCCAAAAACTACTACCTAGTGCCAAAAATTTCTTACTAGTGCTATTATTTACAGTATAATGCAATCCCATAATGTCCCATAATGCTAGTACTAGTAGTAAATAATAGCCTCACCCCTTCGCTAAGGAACGATCTACAGTTGGAAGGGACGAGGCCCTGTGGTTACTATGCTCTTATCTCCTCCTCGCCAGTCCCCCCCCCCCGAAGAGAAGGCAGTTCGTCGCTGCTCCCATGGATTCGCCAGGCGGTTCTCCTCCTGGTCGGGGCCGGTAGACCTTGGACGATGATCCACTGGGAGAAATCGCACGCTGCTCCGACGTTCGCACCACCGCAAGACTCGGTGCTTCCTACACTAACTTTTTCAAGACGGTGCTTAAACAGGCTTGGGAAAAGTCCATGCTTGTTGGTCTTCCATGCGTCCTCGAGGAGAAGGTTCTTCTATGGGACAATCCTTCGAAAAGTCCACCGCTCCCTGGCCATAGTTGCACGTTGACTCAGCTAGAGTTTCCGACGTTGAGAGGTAGTCGGATTTTGTCGGATGAGCAGGTCAGTAATGGAGTTTGATCATGTAGTACTTAGTTATTCCATTTCCATCCCGTAATTTCTCTGCTGCCCACCGTCTTATATATAGGTCTGGGTCGGTGCCAACGAAGATTGGCTTGCATACCTTCGGCCGGATACCACCATCATTTTGCACAACATCCATAGTAGTGCGGCCGTTCCCGTAGATCCCTTCTCCACCATTGGGATCAGCCTTCTGGACTGGCTGGGCTTGAATAAGTATAATGATGAATATATGAGATTGAAGAAGATAGCAATTGCGGACCTGCCGACAAAGCGACGCGGCTATGGCGATTACTATCTCATCGTGGTGTTCGACATAAGGATTGCCATCAATGCAAGAGGCAGTAAAGGCAGAGGCTGGCGCATGTTGGCGGTGGCAGATTTGTACCCCTACATATTCGAAGATGTCGTGCGCCATCTAGGCCGCATCTTTGCGGTGACAAGCCATGGTACTTGTTTCATCTGGTTGCCATCCTACAGTGACGCCCAGATAATTAAGCTACAGTAAACCCCTGCTTATGGTGCCATGTCATCACATTACTGTTACTAATCCTCACTTGATCCAAATCACTGTTCATATTAAAACTCGAATGTAAAGTCAAAAGATTCAAATTTGCCAAACATGAAAACTAAAATGTTCTAAGGGAGGCAAATAATTCTTGGATATTTGTCTTGTTGGAACCAACCTATTTTGGATTCCCAAAGTGCCCCTGGAAAATTATTTAGTGGTCCAGCAGCACTTACAATTGGCCTTTCCAATTTCTAAAATTGGTTAGATAACTTCTTTTGGCCTCAAACTTTTCTTGACTCCTAGAATTAATGTGCTTCTTTTATGAGGTAAGTCTCATATCTAACAAAGCTTGTTTACATTTATAGTTTAATAGAAAACACTAGCAAAAATTTAAACAGAAAATAAAATGCAAAAGAGACCCCCCTGGCCAACTGAGCCAACAGGCCCAAATGGCCACCCATGCGGCCCAACCGGCCCACCCTTGCTGCCCCCTGGCCTATTAGGCCACCCCACTACCCGAACCCTAACCCCTCCCAATCCCCACTCCCCCCACTCGCTCCCCCCGCACTCCTCTCTCCCCTTTCCCCATCTGGATCGGGGCAGAGGGCCCCGACCCCTTCGCCCCGGCGCCCGGCGCCCGAGAACCCCCCTGCCTGACGCCTCCCCTCCTCCCTGAAGCCCGCTCG